>NW_027077712.1:0-1000 GCF_963924675.1 Phocoena phocoena | reverse complement strand
GTTAGGGTTAGGGTTAGGGTTAGGGTTAGGGTTAGGAGACGGGGACGGTTTAGGGGACAGGTTAGTGTATGACAACGGTTTAGGGTGTGCGTATGTGTTAGGGTACGGTTTAGTGTTAGCGTACGGGTTAGGATTAGGGGACGGGTTAGGGTAAGGCTTCGGGTAAGGGTTAGGGTTAGGGTTAGGGTTAGGGTTAGGGGACGGGGACGGTTTAGGGGACAGGTTAGGGTACGACAACGGTTTAGGGTGAGTGTACGTGTTAGGGTACGGGTTAGTGTTAGCGTACGGTTTAGGTTTAGGGGACGGTTTAGCGTAAGGCTTCGGATAAGGTTTAGAGTTAGGGTTAGGATTAGGGTTAGTGTTAGGGGACGGGGATGGTTTAGGGGACAGGTTAGGGTATGACAACGGTTTAGGGTGAGCGTACGTGTTAGGGTACGGGTTAGTGTTAGCGTACGGGTTAGGATTAGGGGATGGGTTAGGGTAAGGCTTCGGGTAAGGGTTAGGGTTAGGGTTAGGGTTAGGGTTAGGGGACGGGGACGGTTTTGGGGACAGGTTAGGCTACGACAACGGTTTAGGGTGAGCGTACGTGTTAGGGTACGGGTTAGTGTTAGCGTACGGTTATGGATTAGGGGATGGGTTAGGGTAAGGCTTCGGGTAAGGGTTAGGGTTAGGGTTAGGGTTAGGGTTAGGGGATGGGGACGGTTTAGGGGACAGGTTAGGGTACGACAACGGTTTAGGGTGAGTGTATGTGTTAGGGTACGGGTTAGTGTTAGCGTACGGTTTAGAATTAGGGGACGGGTTAGGGTAAGGCTTCGGGTAAGGGTTAGGGTTAGGGGTAGTGTTAGGGTTAGGGGACGGGGACGGTTTAGGGGACAGGTTAGGGTACGACAAAGGTTTAGGGTGAGCGTACGTGGTAGGGTACGGGTTAGTGTTAGCGTACGGGTTAGGATTAGGGGACGGGTTAGGGTAAGGCTTTGGGTCAGGGTTAGGGTTAGGGTTA
>NW_027077711.1:0-27000 GCF_963924675.1 Phocoena phocoena | reverse complement strand
CTAAACCAGAAGACCCACATCTCCAAGGGGCTCGGAATGAGGCAGGCAGGAGTAGCCTCACAACACAGGGCCTATAGAATAAAAAAGCTGAGGAATCCAGCAATGGGAACCTCCCAGCAGGCGGCCAAGAGCACCAAGTCTATGCGATTCAGGCCGCAGTAAACTCACAGCAGAGGGTCCACATCATGAAACTGCAAGCAACCCAGCCATTTGGACCTCAGAGCAGAAGGTCCACATCCCCAAGGTGTTGGGAGCATGGCAGGAGTGTCCTCGCACCACTTAGCACATATCAGAAAATGTGGGTACCCAGCAGTTAGGGCCTGACGCCAGAGGGCCCTCATCACTGAGGGGAGGAGGCTCCCAGCATGTTCCAACTATCACATGAGGGCCCACGTCGCCAAGGCAGGGTGTGCCAGCCAGGCAGGAGTGACCTCACAGCAGACGGCCCACCTCAAAGAAGTGTGAGGAACCCAACCAGGATCAGACTCTCACCAGAGGTCCCATATCAGCAAGGGGATGGGAACCAGGCACGAGTGTCCTCACACCAGTGGGGCCACATCACTAAAAGATGAGGAAACTGGCACATGTGGCCACAAACCAGAGGACCTACATCACCAAGGGGCTGGGAGTGACACAGGCAGGAGGAGCCTCCCAACACAGGGCCCAAAGAATAAAAAAGGTGAGGAACCCAGCAGTTGGAACTTCCCAGCAGGCGGCCCAGAGTACAGAGGCTATGGGATCTAGGAATGAGTGAACTAACACCAGAGAGCTAACATCAGGAAACTGTGAGCAACCCAGTCGTTGGAACCTCAGAGCAGAAGGCCCATATCGCCATGGGGATGGGAACATTTCACGAGTGTCCTGGCATCACTGGGCTCACATCAGAAAACCTGGGGAGCCCAGCAGTTAGAGCCTGACGCCAGAGGGACCTCATCACCGAGGACAGGAGTCTCCAAAAGGATCCAACTGCCACCAGAGGGCCGACGTCACCAAGGCAATGGGAGCAAGCCAGGCAGGAGTTACCTCAGAGCACAGGGCCCACCTCACAGAACGGTAAGGAACCCAGCCAGGATCAGACTCTCACCAGAGGGGCCACATCACCAAGGGGCTGGGAAACAGGCACGAGTGTCCTCACACCATTGGGGCCACATCATCGAAAGGTGAGGGACCCAGCACACGTGGCCTCACACCAGAGGACACACATCACAACGGGGCTGGGATTGAGGCAGGCAGGAGGAGCCTCAAAACAGAGGGCCCATAGAATAAAAAAGGTGAGGAATCCCGCAGTTGGAACCTCCCAGCAGGCGCCCAGGAGCAGCAAGCCTATGGGATCTAGGCCGGAATGAACGCACATCAGAGGGCCCTCATCATGAAACTGTGAGCACCCCAGCCGTTGGGACCTCAGAGCAGAAGGCCCAAATTCCCATGGGGTTGGGAACCTGACAGGAGTGTACTCGCACCACAGGTCGCACATCTGCAAATTTTGGGAGCCCAGGAGTTAGGGTCTGACGCAAGAGGGCCCTCATTACCGAGGGACGGAGACTCGCAGCAGACACCAACTCCCAACTGAGGGCCCACGTCACCAAGGTGATGTGTGCCAGCCAGGCAGGAGTGACCTCACCGCAGAGGGCCTACCTCACAGAAGGGTAAGGAAACCAGCCAGGATAAGACTCTCACCAGAGGGCCCACCTCACCAAGGGGATCGGAACCAGGCAGGAGGGTCCTCACACCAGTGTGGCCACATTATAGAAAGGTGAGGAACCCAGAACATGTGGCCTAAAACAGGGGACCCACATCTCCAAGGGGCTAGGAGTGAGGCAAGCAGGAGTATCCTCACAAAACAGAGCCCACAGAATAAAAGTTGTGAGGAATCCAGCAGTTGGAACCGGCCAGTAGGCCGCCCAGAGCACAGAGTCTATGGGATCCAGGCCACAGCAAACTCACAGCAGAGGTCCCACATCATGAAACTGTGAGTAATCCAGCGGATGGGACCTCAGAGCAGAAGGCCCACATCCCTATGGGGATGGGAACCTGACAGGAGTGTCCTCGGCCCACTTCCACGAATCAGAAAATGTGGGAACCCAGCAGTTAGGACCTGAGGCCAGAGGACCCTCATCACCGAGGGGAGGAGGCTCCCAGCAGGCTCCAACTGCCACCATAAGGCCGATGTCACCAAGGCGGGGAGTGCCAACCAGGCAGGAGTGACCTCAGAGCAGAAAGCCCACCTCACAGAAGTGTGAGGAACCCAACAAGGATCAGACTGTCACCAGAGGGCCAACATCACCAAGGGAATGGGAACCAGGCAGGAGTGTCCTCACACCAGTGGGGCTACATCACCATAATTTGAGGGACCCAGCACACGTGGCCTCAAACCTGAGGACACACATCACCAAGGGGCTGGGAGTGAGGCAGGCCAGAGGATCCTTAAAACAGAGGGACCATAGAATAAAAAAGGTGAGGAATCCCACAGTTGGAACCTCCGGCAGGCAGCCAGGAACAGCGAGGCTATGGGATCTAGGCAGGAGTGAACTCACACCAGAGGGCCCTCATCATGAAACTGTGAGCAACACAGCCGTTGGGACCTCAGAGCAGAAGGCTCACATCCTCATGGGGATGGGAACCTGGCAGGAGTGTCCTTGCACCACTTAGCACGAATCAGAAAATGTGGGAACCCAGCAGTTAGGGCCTGAGGCCAGAGGGCCCTCATCACCGAGGGGAGGGGGCTCCCAGCAGGCTCCAACTGCCACCATATGGCCGACGTTGCCAAGGCGGGGTGTGCCAGCCAGGCAGGAGTGACCTCAGAGCAGAGGGCCCACCTCACAGAAGGGTGAGGAACCTAACCAGGATCAGACCCTCACCAGAGGGCCAACATCACCAAGGTGATGGGAACCAGGCAAGACTGTCCTAACAGCAGTGGGGCCAACATCACCAAGGGAATGGGAACCAGGCAAGAGTGTCCTCACACCAGTGTGGCCACATTATAGAATGGTGAGGAACACAGCACATGTGGCCTCAAACAAGGGGACACACATCACGAAGGGGCTGGGAGTGAGGCATGCAGGAGGAGACGCACAACCGAGGGCCCATAGAATAAAAAAGGTGAGGAATCGAGAAGTTGGAAACTCCAAGCTGGAGGCCCAGAGCACTGACACTATGGGATACAGGCCAGAGTGAACACACAGCAAAGGGCCCACATCATGAAACTGTGAGCAACCCAGCAGTTGGGACCACAGAACAGAAGTCCCACATGCCCATGGGGATGGGAACCTGGCAGGAGTGACTCGCACCACTGGGCACACATCAGAAAATGTGTGGAGCCCAGCACTTAGGGCCTGACACCGGAAGGCGCTCATCACTGAGGGCAGGAGGCCCCAGCACACTCCAACTGCCACCAGAGGGTCCACATCGCCAAGGCGACGTGCGCCAGCCAGGCAGGATTGACCTCACAGCAGAGGGCCCACATCATGAAAGTGTGAGCAACCCAGCCGTTAGGACCTCAGAACAGAAGGCCCACACGCTCATGAGGATGGGAACCTGGCAGGAGTGCCCTCGTACCACTTAGCACGTATCAGAAAATGTGGGAACCCCGCTATTAGGGTCTGACGCCAGAGGGCCTCATCACCGCGGGAAGGAGGCTCCCAGCAGGCTCCAACTGCCACCAGGGTGCCGAAGTCAACAAGGCGGGTTGTGCCAGCCAGGCAGGAGTGACCTCAGAGAAGAGGGCTCACCTCACGGATATGTGAGGAACCCAACCAGGATCAGAGTCTCACCAGAGGGCCCACATCACCAAGGGGATGGGAACCAGGCAGGAGTGTCCACACACCAGTGGGGCCACATCATCAAAAGATGAGGAACCCATCACATATGGCCTCAAACCTGAGGACATACATCACCATGTGGCTGGGAGTGAGGCAGGTATCTGGAGGGGCACATTTAACTCTAATTTCCCACCAGGAAGAGGAATTAACCAAAGGCTCAGAGTGCCGTGCTGGACCCTGATTATGGCCTGAAGCAAACCTGCAGTTTTGTGGCCAGCTTACAAGGAAGCGAGTTAAGAAAGGAGCTCAGGGGCACTGTAATTCACAAACCTGCAGAGATAAATGACAGCTATTGGCAAAAATATATCGAAGTAAGTCTGCAAAGAGGACTTGAAAACGAGGCAGAATTGCAGGAATCATATTTCAAGAGGTAGATTGGAATTGCATTTAAAGCATATGAAAAGCGGCAGATCTTTGACAGTGATGCACATGGACAAAAAGTGCGTATACATTTTTCCTGAATATATTCAGGAAAAAACGCATAGGAACATTTTGGCCAACCAAGCACTCCAGCAATGGAAATCCACACTACAATGAAGTCACATTTCCCATTCGTCAAAAAGGCCATCTGAATAAAGTGTAAAAACCAGAAACACAGGACAGGCCATGGAGAACAGGGAGCCGTGTTATGCTGATGGGCGGGATGTAAATTGCCAACAGACACTCTGGAGATGTTCATGGTGTATCCTGAAACATCTAAAAAACAAAGCTACAGAGCCTAGGGCACTTCCACTTTTGGCCCTATAGCTTAGGAAAATTAAAATCAACAAGACACAGCCAACACAAAATTTAGGGCTGCTGTGTTTACAAGAATCTCGAGTCCAGTACAAATTAAGTATCCCAGAAAGAAAAAAATGGATAAAGAAGTTGTGCTACTTACGTACAACGGAATATCACTCAGCAGTGAAATCAATGTCATCAGGCCTGTAGCAGCAAATTGAGTGGATTTAATTATGATGATTCTAAGAGAAATATGTCACACAAAGAAAGATAATTATCATAAGATATCACTAATAGAGGGAGTGTAAACTTGGCTACACATAAACTGAATTACAAAACCGAACAGAGTCTCACATTTAGATAAAAACCTTATGCTTGCTTAAGGGGAAAGTTGAGTTGGGCTGCTGTATAAAAACAGATTGAAATTAGCACACATACCATTCCATAAGCCAAATACGTAATAAACAAGACCTACTCTTTGCTCAACGAAATAGACTCATCCATGGTGTATCACCTCACACCTATTAGAATGGGCATCATCAGAAAATCTACAAACAACAAATGCTGGAAACGGTGTGGAGATAAGGAATCCTCTTCCACTATTGTTGGGAACGTAAATTGATACAGTCACTGTGGAGAACATTATGGAGTTTCTTATAAAACTAAGAATAGAATTACCATATGATACAGCAATCCCTCTACTGGGCATATACCCAGACAAAACCATAAATCAAAAAGAGACATTCACCACAATGTTCATTGCATCACTATTTACACTATCCAGGAAATGGAAGCAACCTAAATGCCCACAGACAGACGAATGCATAAAGATGTGGTACATATATAAAATGGAATATTACTAAGCCATAAAAAGGAATGAAATTGGGACATTTGTAGAGACGTTGATGGATCTAGAGACTGTCATACAGAGTGAAGTAAGTCAGAAAGAGAAAAACAAATCTTGTATATTAATGCATATATGTGGAACCTAGAAAAATTGTACAGATGAACCGTTTTGCAAGGCAGAAATAGAGCAATACATGTATACAACAAACGTATGGACAACAAAGGGGGAAAGCTGTTGGGGATGGTGGTGGGAGGAGTTGAGATATTGGGATTGGTATGTATACATTTATATGTATAAAGTAGATAACCAAAAACAACCTGCTGTATAAAAATATAAAATTAAATTCAAAATAAAAAAATAAAATTAAAAAAAGTAAAACAGAAAAACTATTCTTTCCTTCACATACATGTATTTATATGAATAAATTATTTCCATGCTTATATCTGTAAATACACAAAAGAGGAATAAAATCTACCTTGAACCAAAAACGAAAAAAAGATAAAAAAGAACAGAACCCACCAGTTACACAGAGGAAAACCGTTTCAGGGCACTTGCTCCAATTGCAAACAATTCTGAAGTTGGTCAGTGGTGGGGAATCATCTCCCATTCAGCCAGCATGCTCCTCGCAACAAGCGTCCTCACTGCAAAGCTGGGGGACCGTGCCGAGGTATCTGTGAGTAAACGTGGGCCGAGCCCCAGGCCAGCTGCTGCTGAAATGTTCCCACCCTTCCAAGGCTAAACACCTGAATATGTACAAGGACTTGAAAACCTAGAGGAAGGGCCATGGAGCCACATGAGGGACAGCATGCCAGCCGACTTGGTGCCTGCAGGCCAGCCAGGATGGTCCTGGCCCTGGGTGCTCTTCTGGAAGCTCTCCATTTCCCTGCCTGAGATACCCCTGCTGTCCCGGCCCCCACTGCTTTCTTCCTTCCTCACCTGTGCCCAGGGAGAAATTCCAGCGGCAGGTGTGGGTGACACATCCTCTTCTTTAGCAGGTAGCATCTTGGCAACTGCTGCAGAAAGTCCAGCAGAGCCCCACTCACACTGGGACACCCACAAAGCCGTGGCCTCTCACTCCCTCCCACCAGCCCAGCCCCGAGACTGCTGACAGGGCAGAGAAAATGGCGTCAGGCACAGCTGCAGGGGCTCTTGCTGCCTGGAGCGGTGTTTATATTGATCTCAACCCAGGCACACCTGGGGAGGGCTGGCCGGCACGGTCAGGCTTCCCAAGCCAGCCAATAATCACCCCTCAGGGGCTCACAGTTGCTGAAAATGGAACTTGCTGAATTGGCCAGGTCCAAGGAACAGGTGTGGGCTCCTGAGAGTCAGGATAGACAAGGGGCTGCAGCTCTGGCTTGTTTTCTAATTATATTATCTGGCCCATGAGTGGGAGACAACTTCAAGAAAACCCTCTCCTAATGAGAGGAACCCAGGAGTCAGGGAGAGGAGGGGTGGGTGGTGGTTGGAGACAGAGGCCTGGTGCCCCGGGTGCAGTGGAAGTCTCTGGAAGACCAGGTGGAGGAGGCTGCACAGAGTGATGCCCAGGGTCACAGACCTGTCAGAGCTGCTGTTTGTTAGTTCAAGTCCTGCTCTGAGGTGCTCTGTGTCAGATCTGAGCGACAGGTGAGCTGGGAGTGCTCTGCAATGAGGGCTATGTGCACGGTTCCTGTGTGCCCAGCCCTGCCAAGGTACCTGCAAGGGTAGCTCTGTATCCTGGGAGGGGCCTGACCACGGGAGCCCCATGGACTGCAGAGGACCTGCCCAGGGAATCCCATATCCTGGGAGGGGCCTGAACACGAGAGCCCCGTGGGCTGGGGTGGGGGTAGGGTACCTGCCCAGGTGAGCTCCATATCCTGGGATTGGCCTGACCTCGAGAGCCCCATGGGCTGCTGGAGTCCTGGTAAAGGATGTCAGGACAGTCAGTGAAGCCACTGAGGATATACCTCCAGTAGTTCCTAAATCCTACACCCTGCTGGTCATTCTACCAACCACCAGGACTTGGTATTCTGTATTAGTCTTCACTGATGCCTTCTTTTGTATTCCATTAGTCCCAGAGTCACAAGAAATTTTGGCTTGTGAGTGACAGGACTCAACATACAACTAAAACAATACTTCCAGGCTGTCTTGCCCCAAGGGTTCAAAAATTCCCACACCATCTTTGGGGAAAGCTCAGCTAAAGACCTAAAAGTTCTACCTCTGGAAAAGGAAACACTCCTTCAATATTCAGACGACATTCTGATCGCCAGCCCTACTAAGGAGGCCTCAGAACTACCAAGCCAATAAAGGATAGAAGTTGTCCACGAAAAAGCTCAAGTATCACAGACTACGGTGACCTGCCTGGGCTTCATTCTCACAGAAGGTCGGAGAAGCCCATCCCAGGAAAGGGAAGAAACAATTTACAGCCTTACCCCTTTCTGAAACTAGAAGACAGCTTAGGGGTTCCTGGGGAAGCCAGGGTTTCCTGCCTCTGGATCCCTAACTACAGTCTACTAGCTGGGCCTCTATATGAAACACTGAAAGGAAAAGATGATGATCCTTTTGAATAGAATCCAGAAGTGGCCTTTCAAGAATGGAAAGAGCAGTCAATTCAGACCCTTGCCCTGGAACTCCCTAATTTAGCTAAACCCTTTGACCTTTACATTCCTGGTGAAAGGTGAATCGCCATTGAAGTATTAGTGCAAAAACTGGGACCACTTGAAATGGAACAATGCAAGAATGCCATCCAGGTAGGATAAACTATGGTCACCAAGGGGCTTGGCCCACCGCCACATCTGGCCAAGATACTGGTGGTATCTGAAAACCTGGAAATCAGCAGCCCAAAAGGCCACCTCACTTCTAAGGGAAACGGACCCCACGTGGTGATCCTAACCCCCAACCATGCCCTGAAGTTGCAGGGTTTGCTCCGTGGGCACACTGACCTCGATTGAGGAGGCCCTCCAACTCCAACCTCCAGAGAGATAACCGGGGGCAACGGGGCACCATGACGACCCGTGTGACCATCACTTGACCTGGAGTTTCTCTCATAAAACAACAAGAGTGTGTCCCAAAAGAGTAGACTACTGCTTGCAGTACTTACTGTACCCAGAGGGGAGCTAATAATCTTGGCGGGGGAACCGTATATCATGCTGTCACCATAGAAAAGCCTACAGACACCCTGATGATGGTGGCCAATAAGACCGGCTGGACTCCTGTTTACTTCCAAAGGCTCTTGACTCAGTGACCATCATGATCCTTCATCACCACTGACCCTGGACTGTCTGGGAGCTGAGCGGGCAGGATCCTGACACCTGGTGCTGTTTTTATGTTAATTCAGGGGCCTAATGGAAGAAAGCGCAGACTGTTGGTCAGAGCATCTAGGCTGGCAGAAACGGTCAGTCAGAGCATCTAGGCTGGCAGAAACGGTCAGCCTAAGGTGGCCGAACAAATGTGGGGCGGAGTGAAACTGGACCTCACAGCGCCACTGCACATCTCCTTTCTGGACCCTTAAAGGTCATTAGAATCTATAACACTTCCAATACTGGTGCTCAGGTGGACGAGCAGGGAGGCAGGAGGCCTGGGGACAATCAACGTCACCTGGAGGCTGCTGGGGAGAAGTTCTGACCCTCGCCCACGGGTATGAAGCCTCCTAACTCAGCACTCAGCAGTTACAGAAGAAGGGTCTGCACCCGCAGCACTCCAAGAATGAGGAAAGGGACAAAAGGCAGAAGAGAAGTTTGTCCCAGGCAAAGCCCCTTAAAAATGCCTGGGAGATAAAAATAGAATCTGGGCAATAAAATAAAGTCTAACCATTTTTATCCTTTGTGCTTTGTCTAATTTCAGGTGCTCCTAGTGTCCCGCATACAGAGGTTCCACACCCGGCACTTCAGACCAGATTTCCTAGAGCAGAATGGCTCGATGACACTTCAGCTCCTGGGGCCCAGTTCAGACTCCGTGACATAGAGCCTGAGCTGCAGCCAACCAGGTCCTCGAGAGCTCAGCCCCCTCCCTCCCAGTGACTCTGACAGGATCTCTACACAGCAGCCCAGCCCACAGCCCACAGGGTAGCACCTCTCCATTCTCTGATCAAAATATAAAGTTTCCTTTGCTTTTGAACCAAACTCAGTCTCGATCTATTGGCTCCAATGACACTGGGCAGGGGGACACTTGTTGGCGTCCACTCTGGAGGATCAGTAACAGAAATTGAGAACATTGTAACTTCAATGAACAGATGTGTGAGCCAAACTGTAATTAACATAGAACAGTGTATAAGGCTCGGGTAAAATAAGATGTTTCTAACACTTCCATTTGATATTTCCATCACTTTCTTATAAGCAAGTTCAGTGAAAAGGTTTGTCTTCTTTGTCAGGTCAATATTAGAGAAACAAAGTGATTTCTTTCCAAGGATGTACATCTAATAATCTTGGTTAAAGCTTCAATCTTGTTTTAAATGCTTTTGCATTGAAAATGATACCTCTCTTTCAGCTCCCCCATTTCTGAGAAGCATAAAATCTTATAATTTATTTATTACCAAAGGGAAATGGTAGGAGGAGGGATAAATTAACAGTTTGGGATTAACACATACACACTGCTATGTATGAAATCATCAGCAAGGAACTACTGTATAGCACAGGGAACTACACTCAATATTTTGCAATAACCTATAAGGGGAAATGATCTGAAAAAGAATAGATATTTTTATTGACATCATCCATCAATGACAGTAAAAATGGAATCTAAGGGAAGACAGTGGTGAGTGCTTCTGACCCTGAAGACTTCAATCATCTAAAGTTTGGACTCTGCCTACTTCCCAAGGCCCTTAATGAACATATGTGTAGCCGTAGCTTAAAAAATTCCCCAGTTTGGGTTGCGGAGAGACACTGATATTTAAAATCCCCTGGTGTTCTCCTCACATGAATGGGACCCTTCCTACACCTAAAACATGCCAGTCACACCCAAAGGATGGTATACCGTCTGATCGGGAAAAGTTTGGAAAAGGCATCTCATCTCCTCATCTCTTGGTGCTAGGGTTCACCACTCCAGCGTCTTTACTAACAGTCTCCCCACTTGGAGATGTCAGCACTGTCAACATCCTGTTGCATACAGTTTGGAATTTGTCCAGAGGATGAAGCAGAAGGAGGAGGAACAATGAGAGACAAGTCCTAGGTGTTCGGACAGGCACATGCCACTCTAATTTCCAATCAGGAAGACGAATTGACCAAAGGCTAGGGTTGCCCATGGAAACAGAATAGGGCTTGAGGAATCCTGATGCTTTGTGGCCAGTTCCCATAAACACAAGTTGGAAAATGGAACTCAGGGGCACTAAAATTCACGAAACTGCAGAATTGAAAATATCTATCACTGAAAAATGCTTGAGGAAAGTCAGAGAAAAGGACTTGTAAGCAACGGAGAATGGCAGGAAAGGGATTGGAAGAGGTAGAAAGGACTCGCCATTAAGCACAAGAAAAGGGGCTGAACATTGCCAACATTGCAGTTGGCCAAAAAGGGTGTATGCGTCTTTTTCTGTATATATTCAAGAAAAGGGCATACACTTTTTTAGCCAACCAAACAGGTGGGCACTGGAAATCAATACTACAAAACATATCACTTTGCATCAGTCAGAAGAGCCGTCCTCATAAAGTGTAAACACCAGAAATGCAGGACAGGGCAAGGAGAAAAGGGAGCCCTGTGAGTCTTATAGTGGAAATGTATATTGCCAACGGTCACTCTGGATAAGTCTATTGTGTTTACTAAAGCATCTAAAAAATGAGCTACCGAGCACAGGGCACTTGCACTCATGGACGTATATCTTGGGAAAAACAAAAATCGAGAGGACACAGGCACCGCAATGTTTACCACCTCTCTGTTTAAAAGATCCTCGACTAGGATATAACTTAAATGTATCTGCAGAGAAAAAACGGACAGAGATGTGGTGCTTATGTAGAGTGGAATATTACTCAGCCTGGAAATCAATGAAATACGGCCAGTTATAACAACTGCAGAGGAGTTACGTGTGATCATTCGAAGTCACATAATTCAAAAAGAAAAAGACATAAGATATCACTAATACATGGAATGTTAACATGGCTACACATGAACTGAATTACAAAAGAGAAGAGGGTTTCAAATTAAGAAAACCAACTTATGCTTCCTTAAGGGGAAAGGTGAGTTGGGGTGCTGCATAAAACCAGAGATTGAAATTAGCACAGATACCATTCCATAAGCCAAATATGTAATAGTCAAGACCTACTCCTTGCTCAACGAAATGGACTCAACACGCCATATTCAATGCCTAAGAATATACCGGATTAGTAAGAATCTTAAAACCCATGGACTTATGTCTCCGTAAGAGAATCAAGCGCGTGTACAGTGGCATAAACGAAGCAGTGAATATCCGATAAATCCCATTATTAAAATAAATTTCAAAAACAAAACACAATGACACTGAAATAGGTAGCAATTCTTAAATGATTCACTCAGGGCATGTGATGCAACCGGGATTTACCATATCTACACCCAGAGCTGGTTGAGACATAAGGCTGGACACTTCAGGCTGATAGCATTGGTGAGTTTCGGTGAACAAATGCAGATCCTTTGAAGTCATACTGCATGGTACCCATTCCAAGGGTCCCAACTCTCCAGGTTCAACGGATTCTTTCTTCAGCTAAAATATGCGTGGGAAACGCCGAGTATGGTCCACCGTGTGATTAGGAAACGATTTAAAATGCATCTCAGTTTTCGTATCCTGGTCCACGGGTTCACCATTCCAGACGGTTTACTAACACTCTCCCCGCTTGGAGAGTCAGTGCCTATAACCTCCTATTTGGCACAGCTTGCAATTTCTGCGCAAGATGAACAGGAATAGGGAGAACCAATGAGAGACTAGCTATAGGTGTCTGCACAGGCAAATGTAAGGCTCATTTCCCACCAGGAAGAGGAATTAACCAAAGGCTCAGCGTGCCCTGCTGGAAACAGATTAGGGCCTGAAGATATCCTGCGGTTTTGTGCCCAGCTCACAAGAAAGCGAGTTGAAGAAAGGAGCTCAGGGGCACTGTAATTCACAAACCTGCAGAGTTATAAATGACAGCTATCCTCCAAAAATATATTGAAGTAAGCCTGCGAAGGGGACTTGAAAGCGGGGCAGAATTTCAGGAAAACGATTGCAGGAGGTAGACTGGAATTGCCCTGAAAGCATAGGAAAAGAGGCAGAACGTCGACAATGGTGCACTTGGCCAAAAAGTGCGTATGCATTTTTTCCTGAATATATTCAGGAAAAAACGCATACGCCCTTTTTCACAAACCAAGCAAGCCTGTAAAGGAAATCTGCACTACAATGAAGTCTAACTGCCCCCTGGGCAAAAGGGCCATCTGAAAAAAGTGTAAAATCCAGAAAAGTAGGACAGGATATGGAGAACAGGGAGCCTTGTTATGCTGATTGGCAGGATGTAAATTGCCAGCAGCCACCCTGGAGAAGTGTATGGTGTTTCCTGAAACACGTAAGAAACAAAGCAACACAGCCTATGGCACTTCCACTTATGGTCCCAAAGATTACGGAAATTAAAATCAAAAACAGACAGCCACCCCAATGTTTGGGACGGCTGTGTTCACAAGAAGCTCGTCTACAGTACCAGGTTAATATCCCAGAAAGCAAAAAATGGATAAAGAAGATGTGGCATGTACGTGCAATGCAATATCACAGAGCAATGAAATCTGTGTCATCAGGCCCGTAGCGGCATAGTGAGTGGATGCAGGTACGGTGATTCTACGTGAACTACGTCACACAGAAAAAGAAACATCATAAGATATCACTAATACACGGAATGTAAACTTGACTACACATGAACTGAATTACAAAACAGAACAGCGTCTCAAATTTAGAAAACCAACTAGTGCTTGCTTATGGGGAAAGGTGCGTTGGGGTGCTGCATAATACCAGAGACTGAAATTAGCACAGATAACTTTCCATAAGCCAAATATGTAATAGACAAGACCTACTCGATGCACAACGAAATGGACTCAACACCACATATTCAACGCCTAGGAATATACCTGACTAGGAAGAATCTTAAAACCCATGGATTTATATTTCTCCGTAAGAGAATCAAGCGTGTGTACAGTGGCATAAACGCAGCAGTGAAAATCCGATAAATCCCATTATCAAAATAAATTTCAAAAACAAAACACAAAGACAGTGAAATAGAGAGCAATTCTTAAATAATTCACTCAGGGCATGTGATGCAACCGGGATTTACCACAACTACACCCAGAGCTGGTTGAGACATAAGGCTGGACACTTCAGGCTGATAGCATTGGTGAGTTTCGGTGAGCAAATGCAGACCCTTTGAAGTCATACTGTATGGTACCCATTCCATGGGTCCCAACTCTCCAGGTTCAAGGGATTCTTCCTCCGGCTAAAACATGCATGGGAAACCCAGAATATCGTCCACCGTGTGATTGGGAAACGATTTAAAATGCATCTCAGTTTTCGTATCATGGTCCTCGGGTTCACCATTCCAGATGCTTTACTAACACTCTCCCCGCTTGGAGAGTCACTGCCTTTAACCTCCTGTTTGGCACATCTTGCAATTTCTCTGCAAGATGAACAGGAATAGGGAGAACCAATGAGGGACTAGCTGTAGGTGTCTGCACGGGCAAATGTAACGCTCATTTCCCACCAGGAAGTGGAATTAACCAAAGGCGCAGCGTGCCCTGCCGGAAACAGATTAGGGCCTGAAGGAATCCTGCGGTTTTGTGCCCAGCTCACAAGAAAGCGAGTTGAAGAAAGGAGCTCAGGGGCACTGTAATTCACAAACCTGCAGAGTTATAAATGACAGCTATCCTCCAAAAATATATTGAAGTAAGCCTGCGAAGGGGACTTGAAAGCGGGGCAGAGTTTCAGGAAAACGATTGCAGGGTGTAGACTGGAATTGCACTGAAAGCATAGGAAAAGAGGCAGAACGTCGACAATGATGCACTTGGCCAAAAAGGGCGTATGCGTTTTTTCCTGAATATATTCAGGATAAAACGCATACGCCCTTTTTGGCCAACCAAGCAAGCCTGTAAAGGAAATCTGCACTACAATGAAGTCTAACTGCCCCCCGGGCAAAAGGGCCGTCTGAAAAAAGTGTAAAATCCAGAAAGTTAGGACAGGATATGGAGAACAGGGAGCCTTGTTATGCTGATTGGCAGGATGTAAATTGCCAGCAGCCACCCTGGAGAAGTGTATGGTGTTTCCTGAAACCCATAAGAAACAAAGCAACACAGCCTATGGCACTTCCACTTATGGTCCCAAAGATTACGGAAATTAAAATCAAAAACAAACAGCCACCCCAATATTTGGGACGGCTGTGTTCACAAGAAGCTCGTTTACAGTACCAGGTTAATATCCCAGAAAGCAAAAAATGGATAAAGAAGTTGTGGCACGTACGTGCAATGCAATATCACTCAGCAATGAAATCTGTGTCATCAGGCCCGTAGCGGCATAGTGAGTGGATGCAGGTACGGTGATTCTACGTGAACTACGTCACACAGAAAAAGAAACATCATAAGATATCACTAATACACGGAATGTAAACTTGACTACACATGAACTGAATTACAAAACAGAACAGGGTCTCAAATTTAGAAAACCAACTAGTGCTTGCTTATGGGGAAAGGTGCGTTGGGGTGCTGCATAAAATCAGAGACGCAAATTAGCACAGATAACATTCCATAAGCCAAATATGTAATAGAGCCGACCTACTCCTTGCTCAACGAAATGGACTCAACACCACATATTCAACGCCTAGGAATATATCTGACTAGGAAGAATCTTAAAACCCATGGATTTATATGTCTCCGTAAGAGAATCAAGCGTGTGTACAGCGGCCGAAACGCAGCAGTGAAAATCCGATAAATCCCATTATCAAAGTAAATTTCAAAAACAAAACACAAAGACAGTGAAATAGAGAGCAATTCTTAAATAATTCACTCAGGGCATGTGATGCAACCGGGATTTACCACAACTACACCCAGAGCTGGTTGAGACATAAGGCTGGACACTTCAGGCTGATAGCATTGGTGAGTTTCGGTGAGCAAATGCAGACCCTTTGAAGTCATACTGCATGGTACCCATTACATAGGTCCCAACTCTCCAGGTTCAAGGGATTCTTACTCCGGCTAAATCATGCATGGGAAACCCAGAGTGTCATCCACCGTGTGATTGGGAAATGATTTAAAATGCATCTCAGTTTTCGTATCCTGGTCCTCGGGTTCACCATTCCAGATGCTTTACTAACACTCTCCCCACTTGGAGAGTCAGTGCCTTTAACCTCCTGTTTGGCACAGCTAGCAATTTCTCTGCAAGATGAACAGGAATAGGGAGAACCAATGAGAGACTAGCTGTAGGTGTCTGCACGGGCAAATGTAACGCTCATTTCCCACCAGGAAGAGGAATTAACCAAAGGCTCAGCGTGCCCTGCCGGAAACAGATTAGGGCGTGAAGGAATCCTGCGGTTTTGTGCCCAGATCACAAGAAAGCGAGTTGAAGAAAGGAGCTCAGGGGCACAGTAATTCACAAACCTGCAGAGTTATAAATGACAGCTATCCTCCAAAAATATATTGAAGTAAGCCTGCGAAGGGGACTTGAAAGCGGGGCAGAGTTTCAGGAAAACGATTGCAGGGGGTAGACTGGAATTGCACTGAAAGCATAGGAAAAGAGGCAGAACGTCGACAATGATGCACTTGGCCAAAAAGGGCGTACGCGTTTTTTCCTGAATATATTCAGGAAAAAACGCGTACGCCCTTTTTGGCCAAACAAGCAAGCCTGTAAAGGAAATCTGCACTACAATGAAGTCTAACTGCCCCCCGGGCAAAAGGGCCATCTGAAAAAAGTGTAAAATCCAGAAAGGGAGGACAGGATATGGAGAACAGGGATCCTTGTTATGCTGATTGGCAGGATGTAAATTGCCAGCAGCCACCCTGGAGAAGTGTATGGTGTTTCCTGAAACACGTAAGAAACAAAGCAACACAGCCTATGGCACTTCCACTTATGGTCCCAAAGATTACGGAAATTAAAATCAAAAACAGACAGCCACCCCAATGTTTGGGACGGCTGTGTTCACAAGAAGCTCGTTTACAGTACCATGTTAATATCCAAGAAAGCAAAAAATGGATAAAGAAGTTGTGGCACGTACGTGCAATGCAATATCACTCAGCAATGAAATCTGTGTCATCAGGCCCATAGCGGCATAGTGAGTGGATGCAGGTACGGTGATTCTACGTGAACTACGTCACACAGAAAAAGAAACATCATAAGATATCACTAATACACGGAATGTAAACTTGACTACACAAGAACTGAATTACAAAACAGAACAGGGTCTCAAATTTAGAAAACCAACTAGTGCTTGCTTATGGGGAAAGGTGCGTTGGGGTGCTGCATAAAACCAGAGACAGAAATTAGCACAGATAACTTTCCATAAGCCAAATATGTAATAGACAAGACCTACTCGTTGCTCAACGAAATGGACTCAACACCACATATTCAATGCCTAGGAATATACCTGACTAGGAAGAATCTTAAAACCCATGGAATTATGTCTCCGTAAGAGAATCAAGCGTGTGTACAGCGGCCGAAACGCAGCAGTGAAAATCCGATAAATCCCATTATCAAAATAAATTTCAAAAACAAAACACAAAGACAGTGAAATAGAGAGCAATTCTTAAATAATTCACTCGGGGCATGTGATGCAACCGGGATTTACCACAACTACACCCAGAGCTGGTTGAGACATAAGGCTGGACACTTCAGGCTGATAGCATTGGTGAGTTTCGGTGAGCAAATGCAGACCCTTTGAAGTCATACTGCATGGTACCCATTTCATGGGTCCCAACTCTCCAGGTTCAAGGGATTCTTCCTCCGGCTAAAACATTCATGGGAAACCCAGAGTATCGTCCACCGTGTGATTGGGAAACGATTTAAAATGCATCTCAGTTTTCGTATCCTGGTCCTCGGGTTCAACATTCCAGATGCTTTACTAACACTCTCCCCGCTTGGAGAGTCAGTGCCTTTAACCTCCTGTTTCGCACAGCTTGCAATTTCTCTGCAAGATGAACAGGAATAGGGAGAACCAAAGAGAGACTAGCTGTAGGTGTCTGCACGAGCAAATGTAACGCTCATTTCCCACCAGGAAGAGGAATTAACCAAAGGCTCAGCGTGCCCTGCCGGAAACAGATTAGGGCCTGAAGGAATCATGCGGTTTTGTGCCCAGCTCACAAGAAAGCGAGTTGAAGAAAGCAGCTCAGGGGCACTATAATTCACAAACCTGCAGAGTTATAAATGACAGCTATCCTCCAAAAATATATTGAAGTAAGCCTGCGAACGGGACTTGAAAGCGGGGCAGAGTTTCAGGAAAACGATTGCAGGGGGTAGACTGGAATTGCCCTGAAAGCATAGGAAAAGAGGCAGAACGTCGACAATGATGCACTTGGCCAAAAAGGGCGTATGCGTTTTTTCCTGAATATATTCAAGAAAAAACGCATACGCCCTTTTTGGCCAACCAAGCAAGCCTGTAAAGGAAATCTGCACTACAATGAAGTCTAACTGCCCCTCGGGCAAAAGGGCCATCTGAAAAAAGTGTAAAATCCAGAAAGGTAGGACAGGATATGGAGAACAGGGAGCCTTGTTATGCTGATTGGCAGGATGTAAATTGCCAGCAGCCACCTTGGAGAAGTGTATGGTGTTTCCTGAAACACGTAAGAAACAAAGCATCACAGCCTATGGCACTTCCACTTATGGTCCTATAGCTTACGGAAATTAAATTCAAAAACAGACAGCCACCCCAATATTTGGGTCGGCTGTGTTCACAAGAAGCTCGTCAACAGTATCAGGTAAATATCCCAGAAAGCAAAAAATGGATAAAGAAGTTGTGGCACGTACGTACAATGCAATATCACTCAGCAATGAAATCTGTGTCATCAGGCCCGTAGCGGCATAGTGAGTGGATGCAGGTACGGTGATTCTACGTGAACTACGTCACACAGAAAAAGAAACATCATAAGATATCACTAATACACGGAATGTAAACTTGACTACACATGAACTGAATTACAAAACAGAACAGGGTCTCAAATTTAGAAAACCAACTAGTGCTTGCTTATGGGGAAAGGTGCGTTGGGGTGCTGCATAAAACCAGAGACTGAAATTAGCACAGATAACTTTCCATAAGCCAAATATGTAATAGACAAGACCTACTCCTTGCTCAACGAAATGGACCCACACCACATATTCAACGCCTAGGAATATACCTGACTAGGAAGAATCTTAAAACCCATGGATATATATGTCACTGTAAGAGAATCAAGCGTGTGTAGAGCGGCCGAAACGCAGCAGTGAAAATCCGATAAATCCCATTATCAAAATAATTTTCGAAAACAAAACACAAAGACAGTGAAATAGAGAGCAATTCTTAAATAATTCACTCAGGGCATGTGATGCAACCGGGATTGACCACATCTACACCCAGAGCTGGTTGAGACATAAGGCTGGACACTTCAGGCTGATAGCATTGGTGAGTTTCGGTGAGCAAATACGGACCCTTTGAAGTCATACTGCATGGTACCAATTACATAGGTCCCAACTCTCCAGGTTCAAGGGATTCTTCCTCCGGCTAAATCATGCATGGGAAACCCAGAGTGTCATCCACCGTGTGATTGGGAAATGATTTAAAATGCATCTCAGTTTTCGTATCCTGGTCCTCGGGTTCACCATTCCAGATGCTTTACTAACACTCTCCCCGCTTGGAGAGTCAGTGCCTTTAACCTCCTGTTTGGCACAGCTAGCAATTTCTCTGCAAGATGAACAGGAATAGGGAGAACCAATGAGAGACTAGCTGTAGGTGTCTGCACGGGCAAATGTAACGCTCATTTCCCACCAGGAAGAGTAATTAACCAAAGGCTCAGCGTGCCCTGCCGGAAACAGATTAGGGCCTGAAGGAATCCTGCGGTTTTGTGCCCAGATCACAAGAAAGCGAGTTGAAGAAAGGAGCTCAGGGGCACAGTAATTCACAAACCTGCAGAGTTATAAATGACAGCTATCCTCCAAAAATATATTGAAGTAAGCCTGCGAAGGGGACTTGAAAGCGGGGCAGAGTTTCAGGAAAACGATTGCAGGGGGTAGACTGGAATTGCACTGAAAGCATAGGAAAAGAGGCAGAACGTCGACAATGATGCACTTGGCCAAAAAGGGCGTACGCGTTTTTTCCTGAATATATTCAGGAAAAAACGCGTACGCCCTTTTTGGCCAAACAAGCAAGCCTGTAAAGGAAATCTGCACTACAATGAAGTCTAACTGCCCCCCGGGCAAAAGGGCCATCTGAAAAAAGTGTAAAATCCAGAAAGGGAGGACAGGATATGGAGAACAGGGATCCTTGTTATGCTGATTGGCAGGATGTAAATTGCCAGCAGCCACCCTGGAGAAGTGTATGGTGTTTCCTGAAACACGTAAGAAACAAAGCAACACAGCCTATGGCACTTCCACTTATGGTCCCAAAGATTACGGAAATTAAAATCAAAAACAGACAGCCACCCCAATGTTTGGGACGGCTGTGTTCACAAGAAGCTCGTTTACAGTACCATGTTAATATCCCAGAAATCAAAAAATGGATAAAGAAGTTGTGGCACGTACGTGCAATGCAATATCACTCAGCAATGAAATCTGTGTCATCAGGCCCATAGCGGCATAGTGAGTGGATGCAGGTACGGTGATTCTACGTGAACTACGTCACACAGAAAAAGAAACATCATAAGATATCACTAATACACGGAATGTAAACTTGACTACACATGAACTGAATTACAAAACAGAACAGGGTCTCAAATTTAGAAAACCAACTAGTGCTTGCTTATGGGGAAAGGTGCGTTGGGGTGCTGCATAAAACCAGAGACAGAAATTAGCACAGATAACTTTCCATAAGCCAAATATGTAATAGACAAGACCTACTCGTTGCTCAACGAAATGGACTCAACACCACATATTCAATGCCTAGGAATATACCTGACTAGGAAGAATCTTAAAACCCATGGAATTATGTCTCCGTAAGAGAATCAAGCGTGTGTACAGCGGCCGAAACGCAGCAGTGAAAATCCGATAAATCCCATTATCAAAATAAATTTCAAAAACAAAACACAAAGACAGTGAAATAGAGAGCAATTCTTAAATAATTCACTCGGGGCATGTGATGCAACCGGGATTTACCACAACTACACCCAGAGCTGGTTGAGACATAAGGCTGGACACTTCAGGCTGATAGCATTGGTGAGTTTCGGTGAGCAAATGCAGACCCTTTGAAGTCATACTGCATGGTACCCATTTCATGGGTCCCAACTCTCCAGGTTCAAGGGATTCTTCCTCCGGCTAAAACATTCATGGGAAACCCAGAGTATCGTCCACCGTGTGATTGGGAAACGATTTAAAATGCATCTCAGTTTTCGTATCCTGGTCCTCGGGTTCAACATTCCAGATGCTTTACTAACACTCTCCCCGCTTGGAGAGTCAGTGCCTTTAACCTCCTGTTTCGCACAGCTTGCAATTTCTCTGCAAGATGAACAGGAATAGGGAGAACCAATGAGAGACTAGCTGTAGGTGTCTGCACGAGCAAATGTAACGCTCATTTCCCACCAGGAAGAGGAATTAACCAAAGGCTCAGCGTGCGCTGCCGGAAACAGATTAGGGCCTGAAGGAATCATGCGGTTTTGTGCCCAGCTCACAAGAAAGCGAGTTGAAGAAAGGAGCTCAGGGGCACTATAATTCACAAACCTGCAGAGTTATAAATGACAGCTATCCCCCAAAAATATATTGAAGTAAGCCTGCGAACGGGACTTGAAAGCGGGGCAGAGTTTCAGGAAAACGATTGCAGGGGGTAGACTGGAATTGCCCTGAAAGCATAGGAAAAGAGGCAGAACGTCGACAATGATGCACTTGGCCAAAATGGGCGTATGCGTTTTTTCCTGAATATATTCAAGAAAAAACGCATACGCCCTTTTTGGCCAACCAAGCAAGCCTGTAAAGGAAATCTGCACTACAATGAAGTCTAACTGCCCCTCGGGCAAAAGGGCCATCTGAAAAAAGTGTAAAATCCAGAAAGGTAGGACAGGATATGGAGAACAGGGAGCCTTGTTATGCTGATTGGCAGGATGTAAATTGCCAGCAGCCACCTTGGAGAAGTGTATGGTGTTTCCTGAAACACGTAAGAAACAAAGCATCACAGCCTATGGCACTTCCACTTATGGTCCTATAGCTTACGGAAATTAAATTCAAAAACAGACAGCCACCCCAATATTTGGGTCGGCTGTGTTCACAAGAAGCTCGTCAACAGTATCAGGTAAATATCCCAGAAAGCAAAAAATGGATAAAGAAGTTGTGGCACGTACGTACAATGCAATATCACTCAGCAATGAAATCTGTGTCATCAGGCCCGTAGCGGCATAGTGAGTGGATGCAGGTACGGTGATTCTACGTGAACTACGTCACACAGAAAAAGAAACATCATAAGATATCACTAATACACGGAATGTAAACTTGACTACACATGAACTGAATTACAAAACAGAACAGGGTCTCAAATTTAGAAAACCAACTAGTGCTTGCTTATGGGGAAAGGTGCGTTGGGGTGCTGCATAAAACCAGAGACTGAAATTAGCACAGATAACTTTCCATAAGCCAAATATGTAATAGACAAGACCTACTCCTTGCTCAACGAAATGGACCCACACCACATATTCAACGCCTAGGAATATACCTGACTAGGAAGAATCTTAAAACCCATGGATATATATGTCACTGTAAGAGAATCAAGCGTGTGTAGAGCGGCCGAAACGCAGCAGTGAAAATCCGATAAATCCCATTATCAAAATAATTTTCGAAAACAAAACACAAAGACAGTGAAATAGAGAGCAATTCTTAAATAATTCACTCAGGGCATGTGATGCAACCGGGATTGACCACATCTACACCCAGAGCTGGTTGAGACATAAGGCTGGACACTTCAGGCTGATAGCATTGGTGAGTTTCGGTGAGCAAATACGGACCCTTAGAAGTCATACTGCATGGTACCCATTCCATGGCTCCCAACTCTCCAGGTTCAAGGGATTCTTCCTCCAGCTAAAACATGCATGGGAAACCCAGAGTATCGTCCACCGTGTGATTGGGAAACAATTTAAAATGCATCTCAGTTTTCGTATCATGGTCCTCGGGTTCACCATTCCAGATGCTTTACTAACACTCTCCCCGCTTGCAGAGTCAGTGCCTTTAACCTCCTCTTTGGCACAGCTTGCAATTTCTGTGCAAGATGAACAGGAATAGGGAGAACCAATGAGAGACTAGCTGTAGGTGTCTGCACGGGCAAATGTAACGCTCATTGCCCACCAGGAAGAGGAATTAAACAAAGGCTCAGCGTGCCCTGCTGGAAACAGATTCGGGCCTGAAGCAATCCTGCGGTTTTGTGCCCAGCTCACAAGAAAGCGAGTTGAAGAAAGGAGCTCAGGGCACTGTAATTCACAAACCTGCAGAGTTATAAATGACAGCTATCCTCCAAAAATATATTGAAGTAAGCCTGCGAAGGGGACTTGAAAGCGGGGCAGAATTTCAGGAAAACGATTGCAGGGGGTAGACTGGAATTGCCCTGAAAGCATAGGAAAAGAGGCAGAACGTCGACAATGATGCACTTGGCCAAAAAGGGCGTATGCGTTTTTTCCTGAATATATTCAGGAAAAAATGCATACGCCCTTTTTGGCCAACCAAGCAAGCCTGTAAAGGAAATCTGCACTACAATGAAGTCTCCCTGCCCCCCGGGCAAAAGGGCCATCTGAAAAAAGTGTAAAATCCAGAAAGGTAGGACAGGATATGGAGAACAGGGAGCCTTGTTATGCTGATTGGCAGGATGTAAATTGCCAGCAGCCACCCTGGAGAAGTGTATGGTGTTTCCTGAAACACGTAAGAAACAAAGCAACACAGCCTATGGCACTTCCACTTATGGTCCTATAGCTTACGGAAATTAAAATCAAAAACAGACAGCCACCCCAATATTTGGGACAGCTGTGTTCACAAGAAGCTCGTCTACAGTATCAGGTAAATATCCCAGAAAGCAAAATATGGATAAAGAAGTTGTGGCACGTACGTACAATGCAATATCACTCAGCAATGAAATCTGTATCATCAGGCCCGTAGCGGCATAGTGAGTGGATGCAGGTACGGTGATTCTACGTGAACTACGTCACACAGAAAAAGAAACATCATAAGATATCACTAATACACGGAATGTAAACTTGACTACACATGAACTGAATTACAAAACAGAACAGGGTCTCAAATTTAGAAAACCAAGTAGTGCTTGCTTATGGGGAAAGGTGCGTTGGGGTGCTGTATAAAACCAGAGACTGAAATTAGCACAGATAACTTTCCATAAGCCAAATATGTAATAGACAAGACCTACTCCTTGCTCAACGAAACGGACCCAACACCACATATTCAACGCCTAGGAATATACCTGACTAGGAAGAATCTTAAAACCCATGGATATATATGTCTCCGTAAGAGAATCAAGTGTGTGTACAGCGGCCGAAATGCAGCAGTGAAAATCCGATAAATCCCATTATCAAAATAAATTTCGAAAACAAACCACAAAGACAGTGAAATAGAGAGCAATTCTAAAATAATTCACTCAGGGCATGTGATGCAACCGGGATTTAACACATCTACACCCAGAGCTGGTTGAGACATAAGGCTGGACACTTCAGGCTGATAGCATTGGTGAGTTTCGGTGAGCAAATGCAGACCCTTTGAAGTCATACTGCATGGTACCCATTCCATGGGTCCCAACTCTCCAGGTTCAAGGGATTCTTCCTCCAGCTAAAACATGCATGGGAAACCCAGAGTATCGTCCACCGTGTGATTGGGAAATGATTTAAAATGCATCTCAGTTTTCGTATCCTGGTCCTCGGGTTCACCATTCCAGATGCTTTACTGACACTCTCCCCGCTTGGAGAGTCAGTGCCTTTAACCTCCTGTTTGGCACAGCTTGCAATTTCTGTGCAAGATGAACAGGAATAGGGAGAACCAATGAGAGACTAGCTGTAGGTGTCTGCACGGGCAAATGTAATGCTCATTGCCCACCAGGAAGAGGAATTAAACTAAGGCTCAGTGTGCCCTGCTGGAAACAGATTAGGGCCTGAAGCAATCCTGCGGTTTTGTGCCCAGCTCACAAGAAAGCGAGTTGAAGAAAGGAGCTCAGGGGCACTGTAATTCACAAACCTGCAGAGTTATAAATGACAGCTATCCTCCAAAAATATATTGAAGTAAGCCTGCGAAGGGGACTTGAAAGCGGGGCAGAGTTTCAGGAAAACCATTGCAGGGGGTAGACTGGAATTGCCATGAAAGCATAGGAAAAGAGGCAGAACGTCGACAATGATGCACTTGGCCAAAAAGGGCGTATGCGTTTTTTCCTGAATATATACAGGAAAAAACGCATACGCCCTTTTTGGCCAACCAAGCAAGCCTGTAAAGGAAATCTGCAGTACAATGAAGTCTCCCTGCCCCCCGGGCAAAAGGGCCATCTGAAAAAAGTGTAAAATCCAGAAAGTTAGGACAGGATATGGAGAACAGGGAGCCTTGTTATGCTGATTGGCAGGATGTATATTGCCAGCAGCCACCCTGGAGAAGTGTATGGTGTTTCCTGAAACACGTAAGAAATAAAGCAACACAGCCTATGGCAATTGCACTTATGGTCCTATTGCTTAGGGAAATTAAAATCAAAAACAGAGAGCCACACCAAAGTTTGGGACGGCTGTGTTCCCAAGAAGCTCGTCTACAGTACCAGGTAAATATCCCAGAAAGCAAAAAATGGATAAAGAAGTTGTGGCACGTACGTGCAATGCAATATCACTCAGCAATGAAATCTGTGTCATCAGGCCCGTAGCGGCATAGTGAGTGGATGCAGGTACGGTGATTCTACGTGAACTACGTCACACAGAAAAAGAAACATAATAAGATATCACTAATACAAGGAATGTAAACTTGACTACACATGAACTGAATTACAAAACAGAACAGGGTCTCAAATTTAGAAAACCAATTAGTGCTAGCTTATGGGGAAAGGTGCGTTGGGGTGCTGCATAAAACCAGAGACTGAAATTAGCACAGATAACTTTCCATAAGCCAAATATGTAATAGAAAAGACCTACACCTTGCTCAACGAAATGGACCCAATACCACATATTCAACGCCTAGGAATATACCTGACTAGGAAGAATCTTAAAACCCATGGATATATATGTCTCCGTAAGAGAATCAAGCGTGTGTACAGCGCCCGAAACGCAGCAGTGAAAATCCGATAAATCCCATTATCAAAATAAATTTCAAAAACAAAACACAAAGACAGTGAAATAGAGAGCAATTCTTAAATAATTCACTCAGGGCATGTGATGCAACCGGGAATGACCACATCTACACCCAGAGCTGGTTGAGACATAAGGCTGGACACTTCAGGCTGATAGCATTGGTGAGGTTCGGTGAGTAAATGCAGACGTTTTGAAGTCATACTGCATGGTACCCATTCCATGGGTCCCAACTCTCCAGGTTCAAGGGATTCTTCCTCCAGCTAAAACATGCATGGGAAACCCAGAGTATCGTCCACCGTGTGATTGGGAAATGATTTAAAATGCATCTCAGTTTTCGTATCCTGGTCCTCGGGTTCACCATTCCAGATGCTTTACTAACACTCTCCCCGCTTGGAGAGTCAGTGCCTTTAACCTCCTCATTGGCACAGCTTGCAATTTCTGTGCAAGATGAACAGGAATAGGGAGAACCAATGAGAGACTAGCTGTAGGTGTCTGCATGGGCAAATGTAATGCTCATTGCCCACCAGGAAGAGGAATTAAACAAAGGCTCAGTGTGCCCTGCTGGAAACAGATTAGGGCCTGAAGCAATCCTGCGGTTTTGTGCCCAGCTCACAAGAAAGCGAGTTGAAGAAAGGAGCTCAGGGGCACTGTAATTCACAAACCTGCAGAGTTATAAATGACAGCTATCCTCCAAAAATATATTGAAGTAAGCCTGCGAAGGGGACTTGAAAGCGGGGCAGAGTTTCAGGAAAACGATTGCAGGGGGTAGACTGGAATTGCCCTGAAAGCATAGGAAAAGAGGCAGAACGTTGTCAATGAGGCACTTGGCCAAAAAGGGGTATGCGTTTTTTCCTGAATATATTCAGGAAAAAACGCATACGCCCTTTTTGGCCAACCAAGCAAGCCTGTAAAGGAAATCTGCACTACAATGAAATCTCACTGCCCCCCCCCCGGGCAAAAGGGCCATCTGAAAAAAGTGTAAAATCCGGAAAGGTAGTACAGGATATGGAGAACAGGGAGCCTTGTTATGCTGATTGGCAGGATGTAAATTGCCAGCAGCCACCCTGGAGAAGTGTATGGTGTTTCCTGAAACACGTAAGACACAAAGCAACACAGCCTATGGCACTTCCACTTATGGTCCTATAGCTTACGGAAATTAAAATCAAAAACAGACAGCCACCCCAATATTTGGGACGGCTGTGTTCACAAGAAGCTCGTCTACAGTATCAGGTAAATATCCCAGAAAGCAAAAAATGGATAAAGAAG
>NW_027077710.1:0-66000 GCF_963924675.1 Phocoena phocoena | reverse complement strand
CTGTAGACGAGCTTCTTGTGAACACAGCCGTCCCAAATATTGGGGTGGCTGTCTGTTTTTGATTTTAATTTCCGTAAGCTATAGGACCATAAGTGGAAGTGCCATAGGCTGTGTTGCTTTGTTTCTTACGTGTTTAAGGAAACACCATACACTTCTCCAGGGTGGCTGCTGGCAATTTATATCCTGCCAATCAGCATAACAAGGCTCCCTGTTCTCCATATCCTATCCTACCTTTCTGGATTTTACACTTTTTTCAGATGGCCCTTTTGACCGGGGGGCAGTGAGACTTCATTGTAGTGCAGATTTCCTTTACAGGCTTGCTTGGTTGGCCAAAAAGGGCGTATGCGTTTTTTCCTGAATATATTCAGGAAAAAAAAACATACGCCCTTTTTGGCCAAGTGCATCATTGTCGACGTTGTGCCTCTTTTCCTATGCTTTCAGGGCAATTCCAGTCTACCCCCTGCAATCTTTTTCCTGAAATTCTGCCCCGCTTTCAAGTCCCCTTCGCAGGCTTACTTCAATATATTTTTGGAGGATAGCTGTCATTTATAACTCTGCAGGTTTGTGATTTACAGTGCCCCTGAGCTCCTTTCTTCAACTCGCTTTCTTGTGAGCTGGGCACAAAACCGCAGGATTGCTTCAGGCCCTAATCTGTTTCCGGCAGGGCACGCTGAGCCTTTGGTTAATTCCTCTTCCTTGTGGGAAATGAGCGTTACATTTGCACGTGCAGACACCTACAGCTAGTCTCTCATTGGTTCTCCCTATTCCTGTTCATCTTGCACAGAAATTGCAAGCTGTGCCAAAGAGGAGGTTAAAGGCACTGACTATCCAAGCGGGGAGAGTGTTAGTAAAGCATCTGGAATGGGGAACCAGAGGACCAGGATACGAAAACTGAGATGCATTGTAAATCGTTTCCCAATCACACAGTGGACGATACTCTTGGTTTCCCATGCATGTTTTAGCTGGAGGAAGAATCCCTTGAACCTGGAGAGTTGGGACCCATGGAATGGGTACCATGCAGTATGACTTCAAAGGGTCTGCATTTGCTCACCGAAACTCACCAATGCTATCAGTCTGAAGTGTCCAGCCTTATATCTCAACCAGCTCTGGGTGTAGATGTGGTCAATCCCGGTTGCATCACATGCCCTGAGTGAATTATTTAAGAATTGCTCTCTATTTCACTGTCTTTGTGTTTTGTTTTTGAAATTTATTTTGATAATGGGATTTATCGGATTTTCACTGCTGCGTTTATGCCGCTGTAAACACGCTTGATTCTCTTACGGAGACATATAAATCCATGGGTTTTAAGATTCTTCCTAATCAGGTATATTCCTAGGCGTTGAATATGTGGTGTTGAGTCCATTTCGTTGAGCAAGGAGTAGGTCTTGTCTATTACATATTTGGCTTATGGAATGTTATCTGTGCTAATTTCAGTCTCTGGTTTTATGCAGCACCCCAAGGCACCTTTCCCCATAAGCAAGCACTAGTTGGTTTTCTAAATTTGAGACCCTGTTCTGTTTTGTAATTCAGTTCATGTGTAGTCAAGTTTATATTCCGTGTATTAGTGATATCTTATGATGTTTCTTTTTCTGTGTGACGTAGTTCACGTAGAATCACCGTACCTGCATCCACTCACTATGCCGCTACGGGCCTGATGACACAGATTTCATTGCTGAGTGATATTGCATTGCACGTACGTGCCACAACTTCTTTATCCATTTTTTGCTTTCTGGGATATTTACCTGGTACTGTAGACGAGCTTCTTGGGAACACAGCCGTCCCAAACTTTGGGGTGGCTCTCTGTTTTTGATTTTAATTTCTCTAAACAATAGGACCATAAGTGCAATTGCCATAGGCTGTGTTGCTTTATTTCTTACGTGTTTCAGGAAACACCATACACTTCTCCAGGGTGGCTGTTCACAATTTACATACTGCCAATCAGCATAACAAGGCTCCCTGTTCTCCATATTCTGTCCTACATTTCTGGATTTTACACTTTTTTCAGTTGGCCCTTTTGCCCGGGGGGGCAGTGAGATTTCACTGTAGTGCAGATTTCCTTTACAGGCTTGCTTGGTTGGCCAAAAAGGGCGTATGCGTTTTTTCCTGAATATATTCAGGAAAAAACGCATACGCCCTTTTTGGCCAAGTGCATCATTATCGACGTTCTGCCTCTTTTCCTATGCTTTCAGGGCAATTCCAGTCTACCCCCTGCAATCGTTTTCCTGAAATTCTGCCCCGCTTTCAAGTCCCCTTCGCAGGCTTACTTCAATATATTTTTGGAGGATAGCTGTCATTTATAACTCTGCAGGTTTGTGAATTACAGTGCCCCTGAGCTCCTTTCTTCAATTCGCTTTCTTGTGAGCTGGGCACAAAACCGCAGGATTGCTTCAGGCCCTAATCTGTTTCCAGCAGGGCACACTGAGCCTTTGTTTAATTCCTCTTCCTGGTCGGCAATGAGCGTTACATTTGCCCGTGCAGACACCTACACCTAGTCTCTCATTGGTTCTCCCTATTCCTGTTCATCTTGCACAGAAATTGCAAGCTGTGCCAAAGAGGAGGTTAAAGGCACTGACTCTCCAAGCGGGGAGCGTGTTACTAAAGCATCTGGAATGGTGAACCCGAGGACCAGGATACGAAAACTGAGATGCATTTTAAATCATTTCCCAATCACATGGTGGACGATACTCTGGGTTTCCCATGCATGTTTTAGCTGGAGGAAGAATCCCTTGAACCTGGAGAGTTGGGACCCATGGAATGGGTACCATGCAGTATGACTTCAAAGGGTCTGCATTTGCTCACCGAATCTCACCAATGCTATCAGCCCGAAGTGTCCAGCCTTATGTCTCAGCCAGCTCTGGGTGTAGATGTGGTCAATCCCGGTTGCATCACATGCCCTGAGTGAATTATTTAAGAATTGCTCTCTATTTCACTGTCTTTGTGTTTTGTCTTCGAAATTTATTTTGATAATGGGATTTATCGGATTTTCACTGCTGCGTTTCGGCCGCTGTAAACACGCTTGATTCTCTTACGGAGACATATATATCCATGGGTTTTAAGATTCTTCCTTGTCAGGTATATTCCTAGGCGTTGAATATGTGGTGTTGGGTCCATTTCGTTGAGCAAGGAGTAGGTCTTGTCTATAACATATTTGGCTTATGGAAATTTATCTGTGCTAATTTCTGTCTCTGGTTTTATGCAGCACCCCAAGGCACCTTTCCCCATAAGCAAGCACTAGTTGGTTTTCTAAATTTGAGACCCTGTTCTGTTTTGTAATTCAGTTCATGTGTAGTCAAGTTTACATTCCGTGTATTAGTGATACCTTATGATGTTTCTTTTTCTGTGTGATGTAGTTCACGTAGAATCACCGTACCTGCATCCACTCACTATGCGGCTACGGGTCTGATGACACAGATTTCATTGCTGAGTGATATTGCATTGTACGTACGTGCCACAACTTCTTTATCCATTTTTCGCTTTCTGGGATATTTACCTGGTACTGTAGACGAGCTTCTTGTGAACACAGCCGTCCCAAATATTGGGGTGGCTGTCTGTTTTTGATTTTAATTTCCGTAAGCTATAGGACCATAAGTGGAAGTGCCATAGGCTGTGTTGCTTTGTTTCTTACGTGTTTCAGGAAACACCATACACTTCTCCAGGGTGGCTGCTGGCAATTTACATCCTGCCAATCAGCATAACAAGGCTCCCTGTTCTCCATATCCTGTCCTAACTTTCTGTATTTTACACTTTTTTCAGATGGCCCTTTTGCCCGGGGGGGCAGTGAGATTTCATTGTAGTGCAGATTTCCTTTACAGGCTTGCTTGGTTGGCCAAGAAGGGGGTATGCGTTTTATCCTGAATGTATTCTGGAAAAAACGCATACGCCCTTTTTGGCCAAGTGCATCATTGTCGACGTTGTGCCTCATTTCCTATGCTTTCAGGGCAATTCCAGTCTACCCCCTGCAATCGTTTTCCTGAAATTCTGCCCCGCTTTCAAGTCCCCTTCGCAGGCTTACTTCAATATATTTTTGGAGGATAGCTGTCATTTATAACTCTGCAGGTTTGTGAATTACAGTGCTTCTGAGCTCCTTTCTTCAACTCGCTTTCTTGTGAGCTGGGCACAAAACCGCAGGATTGCTTCAGGCCCTAATCTGTTTTCAGCAGGGCACGCTGAGCCTTTGTTTAATTCCTCTTCCTGGTCGGCAATGAGTGTTACATTTGCCCGTGCAGACACCTACAGCTAGTCTCTCATTGGTTCTCCCTATTCCTGTTCATCTTGCACAGAAATTGCAAGCTGTGCCAAACAGGAGGTTAAAGGCACTGACTCTCCAAGCGGGGAGAGTGTTAGTAAAGCATCTGGAATGGTGAACCCGAGGACCAGGATACGAAAACTGAGATGCATTTTAAATCGTTTCCCAATCACACGGTGGACGATACTCTGGGTTTCCCATGCATGTTTTAGCTGGAGGAAGAATGCCTTGAAACTGCAGAGTTGGGACCCATGGAATGGGTACCATGCAGTATGACTTCAAAGGGTCTGCATTTGCTCACCGAAACTCACCAATGCTATCAGCCTGTAGTGTCCAGCCTTATGTCTCAACCAGCTCTGGGTGTAGATGTGATCAATCCCGGTTGCATCACATGCCCTGAGTGAATTATTTAAGAATTGCTCTCTATTTCACTGTCTTTGTGTTTTGTTTTCGAAATTTATTTTGATAATGGGTTTTATCGGATTTTCAATGCTGCGTTTCGGCCACTGTACACACGCTTGATTCTCTTACAGAGACATATATATCCATGGGTTTTAAGATTCTTCCTAGTCAGGTATATTCCTAGGCGTTGAATATGTGGTGTTGGATCCATTACGTTGAGCAAGGAGTAGGTCTTGTCTATTACATATATGGCTTATGGAAAGTTATCTGTGCTAATTTCCGTCTCTGGTTTTATGCAACACCCCAAGGCACCTTTCCCCATAAGCAAGCACTAGTTGGTTTTCTAAATTTGAGACCCTGTTCTGTTTTGTAATTCAGTTCATGTGTAGTCAAGTTTACATTCCGTGTATTAGTGATATCTTATGATGTTACTTTTTCTGTGTGACGTAGTTCACGTAGAATCACCGTACCTGCATCCACTCACTATGCCGCTACGGGCCTGATGACACAGATTTCATTGCTGAGTGATATTGAATTGCACGTACGTGGCACAACTTCTTTATCCATTTTTTGCTTTCTGGGATATTTACCTGATACTGTAGACGAGCTTCTTGTGAACACAGCCATCCCAAATATTGTGGTGGCTGTCTGTTTTTGAATTTAATTTCCGTAAGCTATAGGACGATACGTGGAAGTGCCATAGGCTGTGTTGCTTTGTTTCTTACGTGTTTCAGGAAACACCATACATTTCTCCAGGGTGGCTGCTGGCAATTTACATCCTGACAATCAGCATAACAAGGCTCCCTGTTCTCCATATCCTGTCCTACCTTTCTGGATTTTACACTTTTTTCAGATTGCCCTTTTGCCCCGGGGGCAGTGAGACTTCATTGTAGTGCAGATTTCCTTTACAGGCTTGCTTGGTTGGCCAAAAAGGGCGTATGCGTTTTTTCCTGAATATATTCAGGAAAAAACGCATACGCCCTTTTTGGCCAAGTGCATCATTGTCGACGTTCTGCCTCTTTTCCTATGCTTTCAGGGCAATTCCAGTCTACCCCCTGCAATGGTTTTCCTGAAACTCTGCCCCGCTTTCAAGTCCCCTTCCCAGGCTTACTTCAATATATTTTTAGAGGATAGCTGTCATTTATAACTCTGCATGTTTGTGAATTACAGTGCCCCTGAGCTCCTTTCTTCAACTCGCTTTCTTGTGAGCTGGGCACAAAACCGCAGGATTGCTTCAGGCCCTAATCTGTTTCTGGCAGGGCACGCTGAGCCTTTGGTTAATTCCTCTTCCTGGTGAGAAATGAGCGTTACATTTGCCCGTGCAGACACCTATAGCTAGTCTCTCATTGGTTCTCCCTATTCCTGTTCATCTTGCACAGAATTTGCAAGCTGTGCCAAAGAGGAGTTTAAAGGCACGGCCTCTCAAAGCGGGGAGATTGTTAGTAAAGCATCTGGAATGGTGAACCCGAGGACCAGGATACGAAATCTGAGATGCATTTTAAATCGTTTCCCAATTACACGGTGGACGATACTCTGGGTTTCCCATTCATGTTTTAGCTGGAGGAAGAATCCCTTGAACCTGGAGAGTTGGGACCCGTGGAATGGGTACCATGCAGTATGACTTCAAAGGGTCTGCATTTGCTCACCGAAACTCACCAGTGCTATCAGCCTGAAGTGTCCAGCCTTATGTCTCAACCAGCTCTGGGTGTAGATGTGGTCAATCCCGGTTGCATCACATGCCCTGAGTGAATTATTTAAGAATTGCTCTCTATTTCACTGTCTTTGTGTTTTGTTTTCGAAATTTATTTTGATAATGGGATTTATCGGTTTTCACTGCTGCGTTTCGGCCGCAGTTCACACGTTTGATTCTCTTACAGAGACATATATATCCATGGGTTTTAAGATTCTTCCTAGTCAGGTATATTCCTAGGCGTTGAATATGTGGTGTTGGGTCCATTTCGTTGAGCAAGGAGTAGGTCTTGTCTGTTACATATTTGGCTTATGGAATGTTATCTGTGCTAATTTCAGTCTCTGGTTTTATGCAGCACCCCAAGGCACCTTTCCCCATAAGCAAGCACTAGTTGGTTTTCTAAATTTGAGACCCTATTCTGTTTTGTAATTCAGTTCACGTGTAGTCAAATTTACATTCCGTGTATTAGTGATATCTTATGATGTTTCTTTTTCTGTGTGACGTAGTTCACATAGAATCACCATTCCTGCATCCACTAAATATGCCACTACGGGTCGGATGACACAGATTTCATTGCTGAGTGATATTGCATTGTACGTACGTGCCACAACTTCTTTATCCATTTTTTGCTTTCTGGGATATTTACCTGATACTGTAGACGAGCTTCTTGTGAACACAGCCGTCCCAAATATTGAGGTGGCTGTCTGTTTTTGATTTTAATTTCCGTAAGCTATAGGACCATAAGTGGAAGTGCCATAGGCTGTCTTGCTTTGTTTCTTACGTGTTTCAGGAAACACCATACACTTCTCCAGGGTGGCTGCTGGCAATTTATATCCTGCCAATCAGCATAACAAGGCTCCCTGTCCTCCATATCCTGTCCTGCCTTTCTGGAATTTACACTTTTTTCAGATGGCCCTTTTGCCCGGGGGGCAGTGAGACTTCATTGTAGTGCAGATTTCCTTTACAGGCTTGCTTGTTTGGCCAAAAAGGGCGTATGCGTTTTTTCCTGAATATATTCAGGAAAAAACGCATACGCCCTTTTTGGCCAAGTGCATCATTGTCGACGTTGTGCCTCTTTTCCTATGCTTTCAGGGCAATTCCAGTCTACCCCCTGCAATCGTTTTCCTGAAATTCTGCCCCGCTTTCAAGTCCCCTTCGCAGGCTTACTTCAATATATTTTTGGAGGATAGCTGTCATTTATAACTCTGCAGGTTTGTGAATTACAGTGCCCCTGAGCTCCTTTCTTCAACTCGCTTTCTTGTGAGCTGGGCACAAAACCGCAGGATTGTTTCAGGCCCTAATATGTTTCCGGCAGGGCACGCTGAGCCTTTGGTTAATTCCTCTTCCTGGTGGGAAATGAGCGTTACATTTGCCCGTGCAGACACCTACAGCTAGTCTCTCATTGGTTCTCCTTATTCCTGTTCATCTTGCACAGAAATTGCATGCTGTGCCAAAGAGGAGGTTAAAGGCACTGACTCTCCAAGCGGGGAGAGTGTTAGTAAAGCATCTGGAATGGTGAACTCAAGGACCAGGATACGAAAACTGAGATGCATTTTAAATCGTTTCCCAATCACACGGTGGACGATACTCTGGGTTTCCCATGCATGTTTTAGCTGGAGGAAGAATCCCTTGAACCTGGAGCATTGAGACCCATGGAATGGGTACCATGCAGTATGCCTTCAAAGGGTCTGCATTTGCTCACCAAAACTCACCAATGCTATCAGCCTGAAGTGTCCAGCCTTATGTCTCAACCAGCTCTGGGTGTAGATGTGGTCAAACCCGGTTGCATCACATGCCCTTAGTGAATTATTTAAGAATTGCTCTCAATTTCACTGTCTTTGTGTTTCGTTTTCGAAATTTATTTTGATAATGGGATTTATCGGATTTTCACTGCTGCGTTTCGGCCGCTGTACACACGCTTGATTCTCTTAAGGAGACATATATATCCATGGGTTTTAAGATTCTTCCTAGTCAGTTATATTCCTAGGCGTTGAATATGTGGTGTTGGGTCTATTTCGTTGAGCAAGGAGTAGGTCTTGTCTATTACATATTTGGCTTATGGAAAGTTATCTGTGCTAATTTCAGTCTCTGGTTTTATGCAGCACCCCAACGCACCTTTCCCCATAAGCAAGCACTAGTTAGTTTTCTAAATTTGAGACCCTGTTCTGTTTTGTAATTCAGTTCATGTGTAGTCAAGTTTACATTCCGTGTATTAGTGATATCTTATGATGTTTCTTTTTCTGTGTGACGTAGTTCAAGTAGAATCACCGTACCTGCATCCACTCACTATGCCGCTACGGGCCTGATGACACAGATTTCATTGCTGAGTGATATTGCATTGTACGTACGTGCCACAACTTCTTTATCCATTTTTTGCTTTCTGGGATATTTACCTGATACTGTAGACGAGCTTCTTGTGAACACAGCCGTCCCAAATATTGGGGTGGCTGTCTGTTTTTGATTTTAATTTCCGTAAGCTATAGGACCATAAGTGGAAGTGCCATAGGCTGTGTTGCTTTGTTTCTTACGTGTTGCAGGAAACACCATACACTTCTCCAGGGTGGCTGCTGGCAATTTACATCCTGCCAATCAGGATAACAAGGCTTCCTGTTCCCATAACCTGTCCTACCATTCTGGATTTTACACTTTTTTCAGATGGCCCTTTTGCCCGGGGGGCAGTGAGACTTCATTGTAGTGCAGATTTCCTTTACAGGCTTGCTTGGTTGGCCAAAAAGTGCGTATGCGTTTTTTCCTGAATATATTCAGGAAAAAACGCATACGCCCTTTTTGGCCAAGTGCATCATTGTCGACGTTGTGCCTCTTTTCCTATGCTTTCAGGGCAATTCCAGTCTACCCACTGCAATCGTTTTCCTGAAATTCTGCCCCGATTTCAAGTCCCCTTCGCAGGCTTACTTCAATATATTTTTGGAGGATAGCTGTCATTTATAACTCTGCAGGTTTGTGAATTACAGTGCCCCTGAGCTCCTTTCTTCAACTCGCTTTCTTGTGAGCTGGGCACAAAACGGCAGGATTGCTTCAGGCCCTAATCTGTTTCCGGCAGGGCACACTGAGCCTTTGGTTAATTCCTCTTCCTGGTGGGAAATGAGCGTTACATTTGCCCGTGCAGACACCTACAGCTAGTCTCTCATTGGTTCTCCCTATTCCTCTTCATCTTGCACAGAAATTGCAAGCTGTGCCAAAGAGGAGATTAAAGGCACTGACTCTCCAAGCGGGGAGAGTGTTAGTAAAGCATCTGGAATGGTGAACCCGAGGACCAGGATACGAAAACTGAGATGCATTTTAAATCGTTTCCCAATCACACGGTGGACGATACTCTGTGTTTCCCATGCATGTTTTAGCTGGAGGAAGAATCCCTTGAACCTGGAGAGTTGGGACCCATGGAATGAGTACCATGCAGTATGACTTCAAAGAGTCTGCATTTGCTCACCGAAACTCACCAATGCTATCAGTCTGAAGTGTCCAGCCTTATGTCTCAACCAGCTCTGGGTGAAGATGTGTTAAATCCCGGTTGCATCACATGCCCTGAGTGAATTATTTAAGAATTGCTCTCTATTTCACTGTCTTTGTGTTTGTTTTTGAAATTTATTTTGATAATGGGATTTATCGGATTTTCACTGCTGCGTTTATGCCGCTGTACACACGCTTGATTCTCTTACGGAGACATATAAATCCATGGGTTTTAAGATTCTTCCTAGTCAGGTATATTCTTAGGCGTTGAATATGTGGTGTTGAGTCCATTTCGTTGAGCAAGGAGTAGGTCTTTCTATTACATATTTGGCTTATGGAATGTTATCTGTGCTAATTTCAGTCTCTGGTTTTATGCAGTACCCCAAGGCACCTTTCCCCATAAGCAAGCACTAGTTGGTTTTCTAAATTTGAGACCCTGTTCTGTTTTGTAATTCAGTTCATGTGTAGTCAAGTTGACATTCCGTGTATTAGTGATATCTTATGATGTTTCTTTTTCTGTGTGACGTAGTTCACGTAGAATCACCGTATCTGCATCCACTCACTATGCCACTACGGGCCTGATGACACAGATTTCATTGCTGAGTGATATTGCATTGCACGTACGTGCCACAACTTCTTTATCCATTTTTTGCTTTCTGGGATATTTACTTGGTACTGTAGACGAGCTTCTTGGGAACACAGCCGTCCCAAACTTTGGGGTGGCTCTCTGTTTTTGATTTTAATTTCCCTAAGCAATAGGACCATAAGTGCAATTGCCATAGGCTGTGTTGCTTTATTTCTTACGTGTTTCAAGAAACACCATACACTTCTCCAGGGTGGCTGTTCACAATTTACATCCTGCCAATCAGCATAACAAGGCTCCCTGTTCTCCATATCCTGTCCTACCTTTCTGGATTTTACACTTTTTTCAGGTGGCCCTTTTGCCCGGGGGGGCAGTGAGATTTCATTGTAGTGCACCTTTCATTTACAGGCTTGCTTGGTTGGCCAAAAAGGGCGTATGCGTTTTTTCCTGAATATATTCAGGAAAAAACGCATACGCACTTTTTGGCCAAGTGCACCATTGTCGACGTTCTGCCTCTTTTCCTATGCTTTCAGGGCAATTCCAGTCTACCCCCTGCAATCGTTTTCCTGAAATTCTGCCCCGCTTTCCAGTCCCCTTCGCAGGCTTACTTCAATATATTTTTGGAGGATAGCTGTCATTTATAACTCTGCAGGTTTGTAAATTACAGTGCCCCTGAGCTCCTTTCTGCAACTCGCTTTCTTGTGAGCTGGGCACAAAACCGCAGGATTGCTTCAGGCCCTAATCTGTTTCCGGCAGGGCACGCTGAGCCTTTGGTTAAATCCTCTTCCTGGTGGGAAATGAGCCTTACATTTGCCCGTGCAGACACCTATAGCTAGTCTCTCATTGCTTCTCCCTATTCCTGTTCATCTTGCGCAGAAATTGCAAGCTGTGCCAAACAGGAGGTTAAAGGCACTGACTCTACAAGCGGGGAGAGTGTTAGTAAAGCATCTGGAATGGTGAACCCGAGGACCAGGATACGAAAACTGTGATGCATTTTAAATCGTTTCCTAATCACACGGTGGACCATACTCGGCGTTTCCCATGCATGTTTTAGCTGAAGAAAGAATCCCTTGAACCTGGAGAGTTGGGACCCTTGGAATGGGTACCATGCAGTATGACTTCAAAGGATCTGCATTTGTTCACCGAAACTCACCAATGCTATCAGCCTGAAGTGTCCAGCCTTATGTCTCAACCAGCTCTGGGTGTAAATGTGGTAAATCCAGGTTGCATCACATGCCCTGAGTGAATTATTTAAGAATTTCTCTCTATTTCTCTGTCATTGTGTTTTGTTTTTGAAATTTTTTTTAATAATGGGATTTATCGGATTTTCACTGCTTCTTTTATGCCGCTGTACACGCGCTTAATTCTCTTACGGAGACATATAAGTCCATGGGTTTTAAGATTCTTACTAATCCGGTATATTCTTAGGCATTGAATATGGCGTGTTGAGTCCATTTCGTTGAGCAAGGAGTAGGTCTTGACTATTACACATTTGGCTTATGGAATGGTATCTGTGCTAATTTCAATCTCTGGTTTTATGCAGCACCCCAACTCACCTTTCCCCTTAAGGAAGCATAAGTTGGTTTTCTTAATTTGAAACCCTCTTCTCTTTTGTAATTCAGTTCATGTGTAGCCATGTTAACATTCCATGTATTAGTGATATCTTATGTCTTTTTCTTTTTGAATTATGTGACTTCGAATGATCACACGTAACTCCTCTGGAGTTGTTATAACTGGCCGTATTTCATTGATTTCCAGGCTGAGTAATATTCCACTCTACATAAGCACCACATCTCTGTCCGCTTTTTCTCTGCAGATACATTTAAGTTATATCCTAGTCGAGGATCTTTTAAACAGAGAGGTGGTAAACATTGGGGTGCCTGTGTCCTCTCGATTTTTGTTTTTCCCACTATATACGTCCATGAGTGCAAGTGCCCTGTGCTCGGTAGCTCATTTTTTAGATGCTTTAGTAAACACAATAGACTTATCCAGAGTGACCGTTGGCAATATACATTTCCACTATAAGACTCACAGGGCTCCCTTTTCTCCTTGCCCTGTCCTGCATTTCTGGTGTTTACACTTTATGAGGACGGCTCTTCTGACTGATGCACAGTGATATGTTTTGTAGTATTGATTTCCAGTGCCCACCTGTTTGGTTGGCTAAAAAAGTGTATGCCCTTTTCTTGAATATATACAGAAAAAGCCGCATACACACTTTTTGGCCAACTGCAATGTTGGCAATGTTCAGCCCCTTTTCTTGTGCTTAATGGCAAGTCCTTTCTACCTCTTCCAATCCCTTTCCTGCCATTCTCCGTTGCTTACAAGTCCTTTTCTCTGACTTTCCTCAAGACATTTTTCAGTGATAGATATTTTCAATTCTGCAGTTTCGTGAATTTTAGTGCCCCTGAGTTCCATTTTCCAACTTGTGTTTATGGGAACTGGCCACAAAGCATCAGGATTCCTCAAGCCCTATTCTGTTTCCATGGGCAACCCTAGCCTTTGGTCAATTCGTCTTCCTGATTGGAAATTAGAGTGGCATGTGCCTGTCCGAACACCTAGGACTTGTCTCTCATTGTTCCTCCTCCTTCTGCTTCATCCTCTGGACAAATTCCAAACTGTATGCAACAGGATGTTGACAGTGCTGACATCTCCAAGTGGGGAGACTGTTAGTAAAGACGCTGGAGTGGTGAAGCCTAGCACCAAGAGATGAGGAGATGAGATGCCTTTTCCAAACTTTTCCCGATCAGACGGTATACCATCCTCTGGGTGTGACAGGCATGTTTTAGGTGTAGGAAGGGTCCCATTCATGTGAGGAGAACACTAGGGGATTTTAAATATCAGTGTCTCTCCGCAACCCAAACTGGGGAATTTTTTAAGCTACGGCTACACATATGTTCATTAAGGGCCTTGGGAAGTAGGCAGAGTCCAAACTTTAGATGATTGAAGTCTTCAGGGTCAGAAGCACTCACCACTGTCTTCCCTGAGATTCCATTTTTACTGTCATTGATGGATGATGTCAATAAAAATATCTATTCTTTTTCAGATCATTTCCCCTTATAGGTTATTGCAAAATATTGAGTGTAGTTCCCTGTGCTATACAGTAGTTCCTTGCTGATGATTTCATACATAGCAGTGTGTATGTGTTAATCCCAAACTGTTAATTTATCCCTCCTCCTACCATTTCCCTTTGGTAATAATAAATTATAAGATTTTATGCTTCTCAGAAATGGGGGAGCTGAAAGAGAGGTATCATTTTCAATGCAAAAGCATTTAAAACAAGATTGAAGCTTTAACCAAGATTATTAGATGTACATCCTTGGAAAGAAATCACTTTGTTTCTCTAATATTGACCTGACAAAGAAGACAAACCTTTTCACTGAACTTGCTTATAAGAAAGTGATGGAAATATCAAATGGAAGTGTTAGAAACATCTTATTTTACCCGAGCCTTATACACTGTTCTATGTTAATTACAGTTTGGCTCACACATCTGTTCATTGAAGTTACAATGTTCTCAATTTCTGTTACTGATCCTCCAGAGTGGACGCCAACAAGTGTCCCCCTGCCCAGTGTCATTGGAGCCAATAGATCGAGACTGAGTTTGGTTCAAAAGCAAAGGAAACTTTATATTTTGATCAGAGAATGGAGAGGTGCTACCCTGTGGGCTGTGGGCTGGGCTGCTGTGTAGAGATCCTGTCAGAGTCACTGGGAGGGAGGGGGCTGAGCTCTCGAGGACCTGGTTGGCTGCAGCTCAGGCTCTATGTCACGGAGTCTGAACTGGGCCCCAGGAGCTGAAGTGTCATCGAGCCATTCTGCTCTAGGAAATCTGGTCTGAAGTGCCGGGTGTGGAACCTCTGTATGCGGGACACTAGGAACACCTGAAATTAGACAAAGCACAAAGGATAAAAATGGTTAGACTTTATTTTATTGCCCAGATTCTATTTTTATCTCCCAGGCATTTTTAAGGGGCTTTGCCTGGGACAAACTTCTCTTCTGCCTTTTGTCCCTTTCCTCATTCTTGGAGTGCTGCGGGTGCAGACCCTTCTTCTGTAACTGCTGAGTGCTGAGTTAGGAGGCTTCATACCCGTGGGCGAGGGTCAGAACTTCTCCCCAGCAGCCTCCAGGTGACGTTGATTGTCCCCAGGCCTCCTGCCTCCCTGCTCGTCCACCTGAGCACCAGTATTGGAAGTGTTATAGATTCTAATGACCTTTAAGGGTCCAGAAAGGAGATGTGCAGTGGTGCTGTGAGGTCCAGTTTCACTCCGCCCCACATTTGTTCGGCCACCTTAGGCTGACCGTTTCTGCCAGCCTAGATGCTCTGACTGACCGTTTCTGCCAGCCTAGATGCTCTGACCAACAGTCTGCGCTTTCTTCCATTAGGCCCCTGAATTAACGTAAAAACAGCACCAGGTGTCAGGATCCTGCCCGCTCAGCTCCCAGACAGTCCAGGGTCAGTGGTGATGAAGGATCATGATGGTCACTGAGTCAAGAGCCTTTGGAAGTAAACAGGAGTCCAGCCGGTCTTATTGGCCACCATCATCAGGGTGTCTGTAGGCTTTTCTATGGTGACAGCATGATATACGGTTCCCCCGCCAAGATTATTAGCTCCCCTCTGGGTACAGTAAGTACTGCAAGCAGTAGTCTACTCTTTTGGGACACACTCTTGTTGTTTTATGAGAGAAACTCCAGGTCAAGTGATGGTCACACGGGTCGTCATGGTGCCCCGTTGCCCCCGGTTATCTCTCTGGAGGTTGGAGTTGGAGGGCCTCCTCAATCGAGGTCAGTGTGCCCACGGAGCAAACCCTGCAACTTCAGGGCATGGTTGGGGGTTAGGATCACCACGTGGGGTCCGTTTCCCTTAGAAGGGAGGTGGCATTTTGGGCTGCTGATTTCCAGGTTTTCAGATACCACCAGTATCTTGGCCAGATGTGGTGGTGGGCCAAGCCCCTTGGTGACCATAGTTTATCCTACCTGGATGGCATTCTTGCATTGTTCCATTTCAAGTGGTCCCAGTTTTTGCACTAATACTCCAATGGCGATTCACCTTTCACCAGGAATGTAAAGGTCAAAGGGTTTAGCTAAATTAGGGAGTTCCAGGGCAAGGGTCTGAATTGACTGCTCTTTCCATTCTTGAAAGGCCACTTCTGGATTTTATTCAAAAGGATCATCATCTCTTCCTTTCAGTGTTTCATATAGAGGCCCAGCTTGTAGACTGTAGTTAGGGATCCAGAGGCAGGAAACCCTGGCTTCCCCAGGAACCCCTAAGCTGTCTTCTAGTTTCAGAAAGGGGTAAGGCTGTAAATTGTTTCTTCCCTTTCCTGGGATGGGCTTCTCCGACCTTCTGTGAGAATGAAGCCCAGGCAGGTCACCGTAGTCTGTGATACTTGAGCTTTTTCGTGGACAACTTCTATCCTTTATTGGCTTGGTAGTTCTGAGGCCTCCTTAGTAGGGCTGGCGATCAGAATGTCGTCTGAATATTGAAGGAGTGTTTCCTTTTCCAGAGGTAGAACTTTTAGGTCTTTAGCTGAGCTTTCCCCAAAGATGGTGTGGGAATTTTTGAACCCTTGGGGCAAGACAGCCTGGAAGTATTGTTTTAGTTGTATGTTGAGTCCTGTCACTCACAAGCCAAAATTTCTTGTGACTCTGGGACTAATGGAATACAAAAGAAGGCATCAGTGAAGACTAATACAGAATACCAAGTCCTGGTGGTTGGTAGAATGACCAGCAGGGTGTAGGATTTAGGAACTACTGGAGGTATATCCTCAGTGGCTTCACTGACTGTCCTGACATCCTTTACCAGGACTCCAGCAGCCCATGGGGCTCTCGAGGTCAGGCCAATCCCAGGATATGGAGCTCACCTGGGCAGGTACCCTACCCCCACCCCAGCCCACGGGGCTCTCGTGTTCAGGCCCCTCCCAGGATATGGGATTCCCTGGGCAGGTCCTCTGCAGTCCATGGGGCTCCCGTGGTCAGGCCCCTCCCAGGATACAGAGCTACCCTTGCAGGTACCTTGGCAGGGCTGGGCACACAGGAACCGTGCACATAGCCCTCATTGCAGAGCACTCCCAGCTCACCTGTCGCTCAGATCTGACACAGAGCACCTCAGAGCAGGACTTGAACTAACAAACAGCAGCTCTGACAGGTCTGTGACCCTGGGCATCACTCTGTGCGGCCTCCTCCACCTGGTCTTCCAGAGACTTCCACTGCACCCGGGGCACCAGGCCTCTGTCTCCAACCACCACCCACCCCTCCTCTCCCTGACTCCTGGGTTCCTCTCATTAGGAGAGGGTTTTCTTGAAGTTGTCTCCCACTCATGGGCCAGATAATATAATTAGAAAACAAGCCAGAGCTGCAGCCCCTTGTCTATCCTGACTCTCAGGAGCCCACACCTGTTCCTTGGACCTGGCCAATTCAGCAAGTTCCATTTTCAGCAACTGTGAGCCCCTGAGGGGTGATTATTGTCTGGCTTCGGAAGCCTGACCGTGCGGGCCAGCCCTCCCCAGGTGTGCCTGGGTTGAGATCAATATAAACACCACTCCAGGCAGCAAGAGCCCCTGCAGCTGTGCCTGACGCCATTTTCTCTGCCCTGTCAGCAGTCTCGGGGCTGGGCTGGTGGGAGGGAGTGAGAGGCCACGGCTTTGTGGGTGTCCCAGTGTGAGTGGGGCTCTGCTGGACTTTCTGCAGCAGTTGCCAAGATGCTACCTGCTAAAGAAGAGGATGTGTCACCCACACCTGCCGCTGGAATTTCTCCCTGGGCACAGGTGAGGAAGGAAGAAAGCAGTGGGGGCCGGGACAGCAGGGGTATCTCAGGCAGGGAAATGGAGAGCTTCCAGAAGAGCACCCAGGGCCAGGACCATCCTGGCTGGCCTGCAGGCACCAAGTCGGCTGGCATGCTGTCCCTCATGTGGCTCCATGGCCCTTCCTCTAGGTTTTCAAGTCCTTGTACATATTCAGGTGTTTAGCCTTGGAAGGGTGGGAACATTTCAGCAGCAGCTGGCCTGGGGCTCGGCCCACGTTTACTCACAGATACCTCGGCACGGTCCCCCAGCTTTGCAGTGAGGACGCTTGTTGCGAGGAGCATGCTGGCTGAGTGGGAGATGATTCCCCACCACTGACCAACTTCAGAATTGTTTGCAATTGGAGCAAGTGCCCTGAAACGGTTTTCCTCTGTGTAACTGGTGGGTTCTGTTCTTTTTTATCTTTTTTTCGTTTTTGGTTCAAGGTAGATTTTATTCCTCTTTTGTGTATTTACAGATATAAGCATGGAAATAATTTATTCATATAAATACATGTATGTGAAGGGAAGAATATTTTTTCTGTTTTACTTTTTTTAATTTTATTTTTTTATTTTGAATTTAATTTTATATTTTTATACAGCAGGTTGTTTTTGGTTATCTACTTTATACATATAAATGTATACATACCAATCCCAATATCTCAACTCCTCCCACCACCATCCCCAACAGCTTTCCCCCCTTGTTGTCCATACGTTTGTTGTATACATGTGTTGCTCTATTTCTGCCTTGCAAAACGGTTCATCTGTACAATTTTTCTAGGTTCCACATATATGCATTAATATACAAGATTTGTTTTTCTCTTTCTGACTTACTTCACTCTGTATGACAGTCTCTAGATCCATCAACGTCTCTACAAATGTCCCAATTTCATTCCTTTTTATGGCTTAGTAATATTCCATTTTATATATGTACCACATCTTTATGCATTCGTCTGTCTGTGGGCATTTAGGTTGCTTCCATTTCCTGGATAGTGTAAATAGTGATGCAATGATCATTGTGGTGAATGTCTCTTTTTGATTTATGGTTTTGTCTGGGTATATGCCCAGTAGAGGGATTGCTGTATCATATGGTAATTCTATTCTTAGTTTTATAAGAAACTCCATAATGTTCTCCACAGTGACTGTATCAATTTACGTTCCCAACAATAGTGGAAGAGGATTCCTTATCTCCACACCGTTTCCAGCATTTGTTGTTTGTAGATTTTCTGATGATGCCCATTCTAATAGGTGTGAGGTGATACACCATGGATGAGTCTATTTCGTTGAGCAAAGAGTAGGTCTTGTTTATTACGTATTTGGCTTATGGAATGGTATGTGTGCTAATTTCAATCTGTTTTTATACAGCAGCCCAACTCAACTTTCCCCTTAAGCAAGCATAAGGTTTTTATCTAAATGTGAGACTCTGTTCGGTTTTGTAATTCAGTTTATGTGTAGCCAAGTTTACACTCCCTCTATTAGTGATATCTTATGATAATTATCTTTCTTTGTGTGACATATTTCTCTTAGAATCATCATAATTAAATCCACTCAATTTGCTGCTACAGTCCTGATGACATTGATTTCACTGCTGAGTGATATTCCGTTGTACGTAAGTAGCACAACTTCTTTATCCATTTTTTTCTTTCTGGGATATTTAATTTGTACTGGACTCGAGGTTCTTGTAAACACAGCAGCCCTAAATTTTGTGTTGGCTGTGTCTTGTTGATTTTAATTTTCCTAAGCTATAGGGCCAAAAGTGGAAGTGCCCTAGGCTCTGTAGCTTTGTTTTTTAGATGTTTCAGGATACACCATGAACATCTCCGGAGTGTCTGTTGGCAATTTACATCCCGCCCATCAGCATAACACGGCTCCCTGTTCTCCATGACCTGTCCTGTGTTTCTGGTTTTTACACTTTATTCAGATGGCCTTTTTGACGAATGGGAAATGTGACTTCATTGTAGTGTGGATTTCCATTGCTGGAGTGCTTGGTTGGCCAAAATGTTCATATGCGTTTTTTCCTGAATATATTCAGGAAAAATGTATACGCACTTTTTGTCCATGTGCATCACTGTCAAAGATCTGCCGCTTTTCATATGCTTTAAATGCAATTCCAATCTACCTCTTGAAATATGATTCCTGCAATTCTGCCTCGTTTTCAAGTCCTCTTTGCAGACTTACTTCGATATATTTTTGCCAATAGCTGTCATTTATCTCTGCAGGTTTGTGAATTACAGTGCCCCTGAGCTCCTTTCTTAACTCGCTTCCTTGTAAGCTGGCCACAAAACTGCAGGTTTGCTTCAGGCCATAATCAGGGTCCGGCACGGCACTCTGAGCCTTTGGTTAATTCCTCTTCCTGGTGGGAAATTAGAGTTAAATGTGCCCCTCCAGATACCTGCCTCACTCCCAGCCACATGGTGATGTATGTCCTCAGGTTTGAGGCCATATGTGATGGGTTCCTCATCTTTTGATGATGTGGCCCCACTGGTGTGTGGACACTCCTGCCTGGTTCCCATCCCCTTGGTGATGTGGGCCCTCTGGTGAGACTCTGATCCTGGTTGGGTTCCTCACACATCCGTGAGGTGAGCCCTCTTCTCTGAGGTCACTCCTGCCTGGCTGGCACAACCCGCCTTGTTGACTTCGGCACCCTGGTGGCAGTTGGAGCCTGCTGGGAGCCTCCTTCCCGCGGTGATGAGGCCCTCTGGCGTCAGACCCTAATGGCGGGGTTCCCACATTTTCTGATACGTGCTAAGTGGTACGAGGGCACTCCTGCCAGGTTCCCATCCTCATGAGCGTGTGGGCCTTCTGTTCTGAGGTCCTAACGGCTGGGTTGCTCACACTTTCATGATGTGGGCCCTCTGCTGTGAGGTCAATCCTGCCTGGCTGGCGCACGTCGCCTTGGCGACGTGGACCCTCTGGTGGCAGTTGGAGCGTGCTGGGGCCTCCTCCCCTCAGTGATGAGGGCCTTCTGGTGTCAGGCCCTAAGTGCTGGGCTCCACACATTTTCTGATGTGTGCCCAGTGGTGCGAGTCACTCCTGCCAGGTTCCCATCCCCATGGGCATGTGGGACTTCTGTTCTGTGGTCCCAACTGCTGGGTTGCTCACAGTTTCATGATGTGGGCCCTTTGCTGTGTGTTCACTCTGGCCTGTATCCCATAGTGTCAGTGCTCTGGGCCTCCAGCTTGGAGTTTCCAAATTCTCGATTCCTCACCTTTTTTATTCTATGGGCCCTCGGTTGTGCGTCTCCTCTTGCATGCCTCACTCCCAGCCCCTTCGTGATGTGTGTCCCCTTGTTTGAGGCCACATGTGCTGTGTTCCTCACCTTTCTATAATGTGGCCACACTGGTGTGAGGACACTCTTGCCTGGTTCCCATTCCCTTGGTGATGTTGGCCCCACTGCTGTTAGGACAGTCTTGCCTGGTTCCCATCACCTTGGTGATGTTGGCCCTCTGGTGAGAGTCTGATCCTGGTTAGGTTCCTCACCCTTCTGTGAGGTGGGCCCTCTGCTCTGAGGTCACTCCTGCCTGGCTGGCACACCCCGCCTTGGCAACGTCGGCCATATGGTGGCAGTCGGAGCCTGCTGGGAGCCTCCTCCCCTCGGTGATGAGGGTCCTCTGGCCTCAGGTCCTAACTGCTGGGTTCCCACATTTTCTGATTCGTGGAAGTGGGCCGAGGACACTCCTGTCAGGTTCCCATCCCCATAGGGATGTGGGCCTTCTGCTCTGAGGTCCCATCCGCTGGGTTGCTCACAGTTTCATGATGTGGGACCTCTGCTGTGAGTTTGCTGTGGTCTGGATCCCATAGACTCTGTGCTCTGGGCGGCCTACTGGCCGGTTCCAACTGCTGGATTCCTCACAACTTTTATTCTGTGGGCTCTGTTTTGTGAGGATACTCCTGCTTGCCTCACTCCTAGCCCCTTGGAGATGTGGGTCCCCTGTTTTAGGCCACATGTTCTGGGTTCCTCACCTTTCTATAATGTGGCCACACTGGTGTGAGGACCCTCCTGCCTGGTTCCGATCCCCTTGGTGATGTGGGCCCTCTGGTGAGAGTCTTATCCTGGCTAGTATCCTCACCCTTCTGTGAGGTAGGCTCTCTGCGGTGAGGTCACTCCTGCCTGGCTGGCACACATCACCTTGGTGACGTGGGCCCTCAGTTGGGAGTTGGTGTCTGCTGCGAGTCTCCGTCCCTCGGTAATTAGGGCCCTCTTGCGTCAGACCCTAACTCCTGGGCTCCCAAAATTTGCAGATGTGCGACCTGTGGTGCGAGTACACTCCTGTCAGGTTCCCAACCCCATGGGAATTTGGGCCTTCTGCTCTGAGGTCCCAACGGCTGGGGTGCTCACAGTTTCATGATGAGGGCCCTCTGATGTGCGTTCATTCCGGCCTAGATCCCATAGGCTTGCTGCTCCTGGGCGCCTGCTGGGAGGTTCCAACTGCGGGATTCCTCACCTTTTTTATTCTATGGGCCCTCTGTTTTGAGGCTCCTCCTGCCTGCCTCAATCCCAGCCCCGTTGTGGTGTGTGTCCTCTGGTGTGAGGCCACGTGTGCTGGGTCCCTCACCTTTCGATGATGTGGCCCCAATGGTGTGAGGACACTCGTGCCTGTTTCCCAGCCCCTTGGTGATGTGGCCCCTCTGGTGAGAGTCTGATCCTGGCTGGGTTCCTTACCGTTCTGTGAGGTGGGCCCTGTTCTCTGAGGTAACTCCTGCCTGGCTTGCTCCCATTGCCTTGGTGACGTCGGCCCTCTGGTGGCAGTTGGATCCTTTTGGAGACTCCTGTCCTCAGTGATGAGGTCCCTCTGGCGTCAGGCTCTAACTGCTGGGCTCCCCAGGTTTTCTGATGTGAGCCCAGTGATGCCAGGACACTCGTGAAATGTACCCATCCCCATGGCGATATGGGCCTTCTGCTCTGAGGTTCCAACGACTGGGTTGCTCACAGTTTCCTGATGTTAGCTCTCTGGTGTTAGTTCACTCATTCCTAGATCCCATAGCCTCTGTACTCTGGGCCGCCTGCTGGGAAGTTCTAACTGCTGGGTTCCTCACCTTTTTTATTCTTTGGGCCCTGTGTTGGGAGGCTCCTCCTGCCTGTGTCACTCCCAGCCCCTTGGTGATGTAGGTCCTCTGGTTTGTGGCCACATGTGCCAGTTTCCTCATCTTTTAGTGATGTGGCCCCACTGGTGTGAGGACACTCGTGCCTGGTTCCCGTCCCCTTGGTGATATGGGCCCTCTGGTGAGAGTCTGATCCTGGTTGGGTTCTTCACACTTCTTTGAGGTGGGCCGTCTGCTGTGAGGTCACTCCTGCCTGGCTGGCACACCCCGCCTTGGCAACGTGGGCCCTCTTGTGGTAGTTGGAACATGCTGGGAGCCTCCTCCCCTCAGTGATGAGGGCCCTCTGGCGTCAGGCCCTAACTGCTGGGTACCCACATTTTCTGATATGTGCTAAGTGGTGCGAGGACACTCCTGCCATGCTCCCAACACCTTGGGGATGTGGACCTTCTGCTCTGAGGTCCAAATGGCTGGGTTGCTCGCAGTTTCATGATGTGGACCCTCTGCTGTGAGTTGACTGCGGCCTGAATCGCATAGACTTGGTGCTCTTGGCCGCCTGCTGGGAGGTTCCCATGGCTGGATTCCTCAGCCTTTTTATTCTATGGGCCCTGTGTTGTGAGGCTACTCCTGCCTGCCTCATTCCGAGCCCCTTGGAGATGTGGGTCTTCTGGTTTAGGCCACATGTGCTGGGTTCCTCACCTTTCTATGATGTGGCCACACTGGTGTGAAGACTCTCCTGCCTGGTTCTGATCACCTTGGTGATGTGGGCCCTCTGGTGAGAATCTGATCCTCTTTGGTTCTTCACACTTCTGTGAGGTTGACCCTCTGCTCTGAGGTCACTCCTGCCTGGTTGTCGCACTCCGCATTGGCGACGTCGCCCCTCTGGTAGCAGTCGGAGCTGGCTGGGAGCCACCGCCCCTCGGTGATGAGGGCCCTCTGGCATCAGGCACTAATTGCTGGGCTCCCCACATTTTTTCATGTGTGCCCACTCTTGCGATGACACTCCTGCTTTTTTCCCTTCCCCATGGGGATGTGGGCCTTCTGCTCTGAGGTCACAACGGCTGGGTTGCTTACAGAATCACAATGAGGGCCCTCTGTTGTGAGTTCATGCCGGTCTGGATCTCATAGCCTCAGTGCTCTGGGCCGCCTGCTAGGAAGATCCAACTGCTGGTTTCCACACCTTTTGTATACAATGGGACATGTGTTGTGAGGTTAATCCTGCCTGCCTCACTCCGAAAACCATGGTGATGTGGGTCCTCTGGTTTGAGGCCACATGTGTTGGGTACCTCAACTTTTGATGATGTGGCCCCACGGGTGTGAGGACACTCCTGCCTGGTTCCCATCACCTTGGTGATGTGGGCCCTCTGGGGAGAGTCTGATCCTGGCTGGGTTCCCTACCATTCTGTGAGGTGAGCCCTCTGATGTCAGGTCACTCCTGCCTGGCTAGCTCACATCGCCTTGGCGACGTGGGCCCTCTGTTGACCACTGGAGCATGCTGGGAGCCTCTTACTCCCGTGAATGATGGCCCTGGAAAAAATTCATATGCCCTTTTTGACCAAGTGCTTCATTGACGAGGTTCTGCCACTTCTCTTATGCTTTCAGAGCAATTCACGTCTACCTCCTGAAATCGGATTCCAGCAATTCTGCCCCACTTTCAAGTCCTCTTCGCAGCCTTAATTCAATATATTTTTGTACGATTTCTGTCATTTATAAGTCTGCAGGTGTGTGAATGACAGTGACCCTGAGCTCCTTTCCTCAACTCGCTTTCTTGTGAGCTGGCCACAAAACCACAGGATTGCTTCAGGCCCTAATCTTGTTCCAGCATGGCATGCTGAGCCTTTGGTTAATTCCTTTTCCTGTTGGGAAATGAGTGTTAAAATTGCCCGTGCATACTGGGCATATACCCTGAGAAAACCAAAATTCAAAAAGAGTCATGTACCAAAATGTTCATTGCAGCTCTATTTACAATAGCCCGGAGATGGAAAGAACCTAAGCGCCCATCATCGGACGAATGGATAAAGAAGATGTGGCACATATACACAATGGAATATTACTCAGCCTTAAAAAGAAATGAAACTGAGTTATTTGTAATGAGATGGATAGACCTAGAGTCTGTCATACAGAGTGAAGTAAGTCAGAAAGAAAAAGACAAATAGCGTATGCTAACACATATATATGGAATTTAAAGGAAAAAAATGTCATGAAGAACCTAGGGATAAGACAGGAATAGAGGTGCAGACCTACTGCAGAACGGAATTGAGGATATGGGGAGGGGGAATGGTGAGTTTTGACAGGGCGAGAGAGAGTCATGGACATATACACACTAACAAATGTAGTAAGGTAGATAGCAAGGGGGAAGCAGCCGCAAGGCACAGGGATAATAGCTCGGGGCGTTGGGACAGCCTGGAGGGGTGGAAGGGGGAGAGAGGGAGGGAGGGAGACACAAGAGGGAAGACACAGGGAGCATATGTATATGTATAGCTGATTCACTTTATTATAAAGCAAAAACTAACACACCATTGTAAAGCAATTATACCCCAATAAAGATGTTAAAAAAAATATTTGCCCGTGCACACACCTACAGATAGTCTCCCATTGGTTCTCCGTATTCCTGTTCATCTTGCGCAGAAATTGCAAACAGTGCCAAACAGGAGGTTAAAGGCACTGACTCTCCAAATGGGGAGAGTGTAAGAAAAGGGTCTGGAATTGTGAACCTGAGTATCAGGGGACGAAAACAGACAGGCATGTAAAAAGGTTTCCCAGTCACATGGTGGAGCATACTCTGGGTTTCCCATGCAAATTTTAGCAGAAGGAAGAATCCCTTGAACCTGGAGAGCTGGGAACCATGGAATGGGTACAAGGCAGTATGACATCAAAGGGTCTGCATTTGCTCACTGAACCTCACCAATGTTATCAGCCCAAAGGGTCCAGCCTTATCTCTCACCCAGCTCTGGGTGTAGATGTGGTAAACCAGGTTGCATCACATGCCCTGTGTGAGTTATTTAAGAATTGCTCTCTATTTCACTGTCATTGTGTTTTGTTTTTGAAATTTTTTTTTGACACTGGGATTTATCGGATTTTCACTGCTGCGTTAATGCCGCTGTACACACTCTTGATTCTCTTATGTTGACATAAATATCCACGGGTTTTAAGATTCTTCCTAGTCAGGTATATTCCTAGGCGTTGAATATGTGGTGTTGAGTCCATTTCGTTGAGCAAGGAGTAGGTCTTGTCTATTACATATTTGGCTTATGGAACGGTATCTGTGCTAATTTCAGTCTCTGGTTTTATGCAGCACTCCAACGCACCTTTCTCCATAAGAAAGCACAAGTTGGTTTTCTAAATTTGAGACTGTTCTGTTTTGTAATTCAGTTCATGTGTAGTCAAGTTTACATACTGTGTATAAGTGATATTTTATGATGTTTCTTTTTATGTGTGACTTATTTCACGTAGAATCACCATACCTGAATCCACTCACTATGCCGCTACGGGCCTGATGACACAGATTTCATTGCTGAGTGATATTCCATTGAACGTACGTACCACAACTTCTTTATCCATTGTTTGCTCTCTGAGATATTTACCTGGTACTGTAAACGAGGTTCTTGTGAACAGAGAGGTCCCAAACTTTGAGGTGGCTGGGTGTTTTTGATTTTAATTTCCCTAAGCTGTAGGACCATAAGTGGAAGTCCCATAGGCTGTGTTGCTTTCTTTCTTACGTGTTTCAGGAAACACATAACACTTCTCCAGAATGGCTGTCAGCAATTTACATCATATGCATCAGCATAATAAGGATCCCTGTTTTCCATTGCCTGTCCTACGTTTCTGGATTTTACAGTTTTTTTAAATGGCCCTTTTGCCCTGGGGGGCACTGAGACTTCATTGTAGTGCAGGTTTATTTACAAGCTTGCTTGGTTGGCCAAAAAGTCCGTATGCGTTTTTTCCTGAATACATTTAGGGAAAAAAGCATCCGCACTTTTTGGACAAGTGCATCATTATCGACGTTCTGCCTCTTTTCCTATTCTTTAAGTGCAATTCCAGTTTAACCCTACAATCGTTTTCCTGAATTTCTGCCCCGCTTTCAAGTCCCCTTTGCAGGCTTACTTCAATATATTTTTGGAGGATAGCTGTCATTTATAACTCTGCAGGTTTGTGAATTACAGTGCCCCTGAGCTCCTTTCTTCAACTCGCTTTCTTGTGAGCTGGGCACAAAACCGCAGGATTGCTTCAGGCACTAATCTCATTCCAGCAGGGCACGCTGAGCCTTTGGTTAATTCCTCTTCCTGGTGGGAAATGAGCATTACATTTGCCCTTGCAGACAACTACAGCTAGTCTCTCATTGGTTCTCCCTATTCCTGTTCATCTTGCACAGAAATTGCAAGCTGTGCCAAAGAGGAGGTTAAAGGCACTGACTCTCCAAGCGGGGAGAGTGTTAGTAAAGCATCTGGAATGGTGAACCCGAGGACCAGGATACGAAAACTGAGATGCATTTTAAATCGTTTTGCAATCACACGGTGGACTATACTCTGGGTTTTCCATGCATGTTTTAGCTGGAGGAAGAATCCCTTGAACCTGGAGAGTTGGGACCCATGGAATGAGTACCATGCAGTATGACTTCAAAGGGTCTGCATTTGCTCACCGAAACTCACCAATGCTATCAGCCTGAAGTGTCCAGCCTTATGTCTCAACCAGCTCTGGGTGTAGATGTGGTCAATCCCGGTTGCATCACATGCCCTGAGTGAATTATTTAAGAATTGCTCTCTATTTCACTGTCTTTGTGTTTTGTTTTCGAAATTTATTTTGATAATGGGATTTATCGGATTTTCACTGCTGCATTTCGGCCGCTGTACACACGCTTGATTCTCTTACGGAGACATATATATCCATGGGTTTTAAGATTCTTCCTAGTCAGGTATATTCCTAGGCGTTGAATATGTGGTGTTGGGTCCATTTCGTTGAGCAAGGAGTAGGTTTTGTCTGTTACATATTTGGCTTATGGAATGTTATCTGTGCTAATTTCAGTCTCTGGTTTTATGCAGCACCCCAAGGCACCTTTCCCCATAAGCAAGCACTAGTTGGTTTTCTAAATTTGAGACCCTATTCTGTTTTGTAATTCAGTTCACGTGTAGTCAAATTTACATTCCGTGTATTAGTGATATCTTATGATGTTTCTTTTTCTGTGTGACGTAGTTCACGTAGAATCACCGTTCCTGCATGCACTAACTATGCCACTAAGGGCCTGATGACAAAGATTTCATTGCTGAGTGATATTGCATTGTACGTACGTGCCACAACTTCTTTATCCATTTTTTGCTTTCTGGGATATTTACCTGATACTGTAGACGAGCTTCTTGTGAACACAGCCGTCCCAAATATTGGGGTGGCTGTCTGTTTTTGATTTTAATTTCCGTAAGCTATAGGACCATAAGTGGAAGTGCCATAGGCTGTGTTGCTTTGTTTCTTACGTGTTTCAGGAAACACCATACACTTCTCCAGGGTGGCTGCTGGCAATTTATATCCTGCCAATCAGCATAACAAGGCTCCCTGTTCTCCATATCCTGTCCTACCTTTCTGGATTTTACACTTTTTTCAGATGGCCCTTTTGCCCGGTGGGCAGTGAGACTTCATTGTAGTGCAGATTTCCTTTACAGGCTTGCTTGGTTGGCCAAAAAGGGCGAATGCATTTTTTCCTGAATATATTCAGGAAAAAACGCATACGCCCTTTTTGGCCAAGTGCATCATTGTCGACGTTCTGCCTCTTTTCCTATGCTTTCAGGGCAATTCCAGTCTACCCCTGCAATCGTTTTCCTGAAATTCTGCCCCGCTTTCAAGTCCCCTTCGCAGGCTTACTTCAATATATTTTTGGAGGATGGCTCTCATTTATACCTCTGCAGGTTTGTGAATTACAGTGCCCCTGAGCTCCTTTCTTCAACTCGCTTTCTTGTGAGCTGGGCACAAAACCGCAGGATTGCTTCAGGCCGTAATCTGTTTCCGGCAGGGCACACTGAGCCTTTGTTTAATTCCTCTTCCTGGTGGGCAATGAGCGTTACATTTGCCCGTGCAGACACCTACAGCTAGTCTCTCATTGGTTCTCCCTATTCCTGTTCATCTTGCACAGAATTTGCAAGCTGTGCCAAACAGGAGGTTAAAGGCATTGACTCTCCAAGCAGGGAGAGTGTTAGTAAAGCATCTGGAATGGGGAAGCCGAGGACCAGGATACGAAAACTGAGATGCATTTTAAATCGTTTCCCAATCACACGGTGGATGATACTCTGGGTTTCCCATGCATGTTTTAGCTGGAGGAAAAATCCCTTGAACCTGGAGAGTTGGGACCCATGGAATGGGTACCATGCAGTATGACTTCAAAGGGTTTGCATTTGCTCACCAAAACTCACCAATGCTATCAGCCTGAAGTGTCCAGCCTTATGTCTCAACCAGCTCTGGGTGTAGATGTGGTCAATCCCGGTTGCATCACATGCCCTGAGTGAATTATTTAAGAATTGCTCTCTATTTCACTGTCTTTGTGTTTTGTTTTCGAAATTTATTTTGATAATGAGATTTATCGGATTTTCACTGCTGCGTTTCGGCCGCTGTACACACGCTTGATTCTCTTATGGAGACATATATATCAATGGGTTTTAAGATTCTTCCTAGTCAGGTATATTCCTAGGCGTTGAATATGTGGTGTTGGGTCCATTTCGTTGAGCAAGGAGTAGGTCTTGTCTATTACATATTTGGCTTATGGAAAGTTTAGATTTCCTTTACAGACTTGCTTGGTTGGCCGAAAAGCACGTATGCGTTTTTTCCTGAATAAATTCAGGAAAAAACGCATACGCCATTTTTGGCCAAGTGCATCATTGTCGACGTTGTGCCTCTTTTCCTATGCTTTCAGGGCAATTCCAGTCTACCCCCTGCAATCGTTTTCCTGAAATTCTGCCCCGCTTTCAAGTCCCCTTCGCAGGCTTACTTCAATATATTTTTGGAGGATAGCTGTCATTTATAACTCTGCAGGTTTGTGAATTACAGTGCCCCTGAGCTCCTTTCTTCAACTCGCTTTCTTGTGAGCTGGGCACAAAACCGCAGGATTGCTTCAGGCCCTAATCTGTTTCCAGCAGGGCACACTGAGCCTTTGTTTAATTCCTCTTCCTGGTGGGCAATGAGCATTACATTTGCCCGTGCAGACACCTACAGCTAGTCTCTCATTGGTTCTCCCTATTCCTGTTCATCTTGCACAGAAATTGCAATCTGTGCCAAAGAGGAGGTTAAAGGCACTGACTCTCCAAGTGGGGAGCGTGTTAGTAAAGCATCTGGAATGGTGAACCCGAGGACCAGGATACGAAAACTGAGATGCATTTTAAATCGTTTCCCAATCAAACGGTGGATGATACTCTGGGTTTCCCATGCATGTTTTAGCTGGAGGAAGAATCCCTTGAACCTGGAGAGTTGGGACCCATGGAATGGGTATCATGCAGTATGACTTCAAAGGGTCTGCATTTGCTCACCGAAACTCAACAATGCTATCAGCCTGAAGTGTCCAGCTTTATGTCTCAACCAGCTCTGGGTGTAGATGTGGTCAATCCCGGTTGCATCACATGCCCTGAGTGAATTATTTAAGAATTGCTCTCTATTTCACTGTCTTTGTGTTTTGTTTTCGAAATTTATTTTGATAATGGGATTTATCGGATTTTCACTGCTGCGTTTCGGCCGCTGTACACACGCTTGATTCTCTTACGGAGACATATATATCCATGGGTTTTAAGATTCTTCCTAGTCAGGTATATTCCTAGGCGTTGAATATGTGGTGTTGGGTCCATTTCGTTGAGCAAGGAGTAGGTCTTGTCTATTACATATTTGGCTTATGGAAAGTTATCTGTGCTAATTTCAGTCTCTGGTTTTATGCAGCACCCCAACGCACCTTTCCCCATAAACAAGCACTAGTTGGTTTTCTAAATTTGAGACCCTGTTCTCTTTTGTAATTCAGTTCACTTGTAGTCAAGTTTACATTCCGTGTATTAGTGATATCTTATGATGTTTCTTTTTCTGTGTGACGTAGTTCACGTAGAATCACCGTACCTGCATCCACTCACTATGCCGCTACGGGCCTGATGACACAGATTTCATTGCTGAGTGATATTGCATTGTACGTACGTGCCACAACTTCTTTATCCATTTTTTGCTTTCTGGGATATTTACCTGATACTGTAGACGAGCTTCTTGTGAACACAGCCGTCCCAAATATTGGGGTGGCTGTCTGTTTTTGATTTTAATTTCCTTAAGCTATAGGACCATAAGTGCAAGTGCCATAGGCTGTGTTGCTTTATTTCTTACGTGTTTCAGGAAACACCATACACTTCTCCAGGGTGGCTGTTGGCAATTTACATCCTGCCAATCGGCATAACAAGGCTCACTGTTCTCCATATCCTGCCATACCTTTTTGTATTTTCCACTATTTTCAGATGGCCCTTTTGCCAGGGGGGCAGTGAGACTTCATTGTAGTGCAGATTTCCTTTACAGGCTTGCTTGGTTGGCCAAAAAGTGCGTATGCATTTTTTCCTGAATATATTCAGGAAAAAACTCATACGCACTTTTTGGCCAAGTGCATCATTGTCGACGTTCTGCCTCTTTTCCTATGCTTTCTGGGCAATTCCAGTCTACCCCCTGCAATGGTTTTCCTGAAACTCTGTCTCGCTTTCAAGTCCCCTTCGCAGGCTTACTTCAATATATTTTTGGAGGATAGCTGTCATTTATAACTCTGCAGGTTTGTGAATTACAGTGCCCCTGAGCTCCTTTCTTCAACTCGCTTTCTTGTGAGCTGGGCACAAAACCGCAGGATTGCTTCAGGCCCTAATCTGTTTCCAGCAGCGCACACTGAGCCTTTGTTTAATTCCTCTTCCTGGTGGGCAATGAGCATTACATTTGCCCGTGCAGACACCTACAGCTAGTCTCTCATTGGTTCTCCCAATTCCTGTTCACCTTGCACAGAAATTGCAAGCTGTGCCAAAGAGGAGGTTAAAGGCACTGACTCTCCAAGCGGGGAGAGTGTTAGTAAAGCATCTGGAATGGTGAACCCGAGGACCAGGATACGAAAACTGAGATGCATTTTAAATCGTTTCCCAATCACACGGTGGACGATACTCTGGGTTTCCCATGCATGTTTTAGCTGGAGGAAGAATCCCTTGAACCTGAAGTGTTGGGACCCATGGAATATGTACCGTGCAGTATGACTTCAAAGGGTCTGCATTTGCTCACCGAAACTCACCAATGCTATCAGCCTGAAGTGTCCAGCCTTATGTCTCAAGCAGCTCTGGGTGTAGATGTGGTCAATCCCGGTTGCATAACATGCCCGGAGTGAATTATTTAAGAATTGCTCTGTATTTCACTGTCTTTGTGTTTTGTTTTTGAAATTTATTTTGATAATGGGATTTATCGGATTTTCACTGCTGCGTTTATGCCGCTGTACACACACTTGATTCTCTTACGGAGACATATATATCCATGGGTTTTAAGATTCTTCCTAGTCAGGTATATTTCTAGGCGTTGAATATGTGGTGTTGGGTCCATTTCGTTGAGCAAGGAGTAGGTCTTGTCTATTACATATTTGGCTTATGGAAAGTTATCTGTGCTAATTTCAGTCTCTGGTTTTATGCAGCACCCCAAGGCACCTTTCCCCATAAGCAAGCACTAGTTGGTTTTCTAAATTTGAGACCCTGTTTTGTTTTGTAATTCAGTTCATGTGTAGTCAAGTTTACATTCCATGTATTAGTGATATCTTATGATGTTTCTTTTTCTGTGTGACGTAGGTCACGTAGAATCACCGTACCTGCATCCACTCACTATGCCGCTACGGGCCTGATGACACAGATTTCATTGCTGAGTGATATTGCATTGTACGTACGTGCCACAACTTCTTTATCCATTTTTTGCTTTCTGGGATATTTACCTGATACTGTAGATGACCTTCTTGTGAACACAGCCGTCCCAAATATTGGGGTGGCTGTCTGTTTTTGATTTTAATTTCCGTAAGCTATAGGTCCATAAGTGGAAGTGCCATAGGCTGTGTTGCTTTGTTTCTTACGTGTTTCAGGAAACACCATACACTTCTCCAGGCTGCCTGCTGACAATTTACATCCTGCCAATCAGCATAACAAGGCTCCCTGTTCTACATATCCTGTCCTACCTTTCTGGATTTTACACTTTTTTCAGATGGCCCATTTGCCCGGGGGGCAGTGAGACTTCATTGTAGTGCAGATATCCTTTACAGGCTTGCTTGGTTGGCCAAAAAGGGCGTATGCGTTTTTTCTTGAATATATTCAGGAAAAAACGCATACGCCCTTTTTGGCCAAGTGCATCATTGTCGACGTTCTGCCTCTTTTCCTATGCTTTCAGGGCAATTCCAGTCTACCCCCTGCAATGGTTTTCCTGAAACTCTGCCTCGCTTTCAAGTCCCCTTCGCAGGCTTACTTCAATATATTTTTGGAGGATAGCTGTCATTTATAACTCTGCAGGTTTTTGAATTACAGTGCCACTGAGCTCCTTTCTTCAACTCGCTTTCTTGTGAGCTGGGCACAAAACCGCAGGATTGCTTCAGGCCCTAATCTGTTTCCAGCAGGGCACACTGAGCCTTTGTTTAATTCCTCTTCCTGGTGGGCAATGTGCATTACATTTGCCCTTGCAGACACCTACAGCTAGTCTCTCATTGGTTCTCCCTATTCCTGTTCATCTTGCACAGAAATTGCAAGCTGTGCCAAAGGGGAGGTTAAAGGCACTGACTCTCCAAGCAGGGAGAGTGTTAGTAAAGCATCTGGAATGGTGAACCTGAGGACCAGGATACGAAAACTGAGATGCATTTTAAATCGTTTCCCAATCACACGGTGGACGATACTCTGGGTTTCCCATGCATGTTTTAGCTGGAGGAAGAATCCCTTGAACCTGGAGAGTTGGGACCCATGGAATGGGTACCATGCAGTATGACTTCAAAGGGTCTGCATTTGCTCACCGAAACTCACCAATGCTATCAACCTGAAGTGTCCAGCCTTATGTCTCAACCAACTCTGGGTGTAGATGTGGTCAATCCCGGTTGCATCACATGCCCTGAGTGAATTATTTAAGAATTGCTCTCTATTTCACTGTCTTTGTGTTTTGTTTTCGAAATTTATTTTGATAATGGGATTTATCGGATTTTCACTGCTGCGTTTCGGCCGCTGTACACACGCTTGATTCTCTTACGGAGACATATATATCCATGGGTTTTAAGATTCTTCCTAGTCAGGTATATTCCTAGGCGTTGAATATGTGGTGTTGAGTCCATTTCGTTGAGCAAGGTGTAGGTCTTGTCTATTACATATTTGGCTTATGGAATGTTATCTGTGCTAATTTCAGTCTCTGGTTTTATGCAGCACCCCAAGGCAACTTTCCCCATAAGCAAGCACTAGTTGGTTTTCCAAATTTGAGACCCTGTTCTGTTTTGTAATTCAGTTCATGTGTAGTCAAGTTTACATTCCGTGTATTAGTGATATCTTATGATGTTTCTTTTTCTGTGTGACGTAGTTCACGTAGAATCACCGTACATGCATCCACTCACTATGCCGCTACGGGCCTGATGACACATATTTCATTGCTGAGTGATATTGCATTGTACGTACGTGCCACAACTTCTTTATCCATTTTTTGCTTTCTGGGATATTTACCTGATACTGTAGACGAGCTTCTTGTGAACACAGCCGTCCCAAATATTGGGGTGGCTGTCGGTTTTTGATTTTAATTTCCGTAAGCTATAGGACCATAAGTGGAAGTGCCATAGGCTGTGTTGCTTTGTTTCTTACGTGTTTCAGGAAACACCATACACTTCTCCAGTGTGGCTGCTGACAATTTACATCCTGCCAATCAGCATAACAAGGCTCCCTGTTCTCCATATCCTGTCCTACCTTTCTGGATTTTACACTTTTTTCAGATGGCCCTTTTGCCCGGGGTGGGGCAGTGAGATTTCATTGTAGTGCAGATTTCATTTACAGGCTTGCTTGGTTGGCCAAAAAGGGCGTATGCGTTTTTTCCTGAATATATTCAGGAAAAAACGCATACGCCCTTTTTGGCCAAGTGCATCATTGTCGACGTTGTGCCTCTTTTCCTATGCTTTCAGGGCAATTCCAGTCTACCCCCTGCAATCGTTTTCCAGAAATTCTGCCCCGCTTTCAAGTCCCCTTCGCAGGCTTACTTCAATATATTTTTGGAGGATAGCTGTCATTTATAACTCTGCAGGTTTGTGAATTACAGTGCCCCTGAGCTCCTTTCTTCAACTCGCTTTCTTGTGAGCTGGGCACAAAACCGCATGATTGCTTCAGGCCCTAATCTGTTTCCGGCAGGGCATGCTGAGCCTTTGGTTAATTCCTCTTCCTGGTCGGAAATGAGCATTACATTTGCCCGTGCAGACACCTACAGCTAGTCTCTCATTGGTTCTCCCTATTCCTGTTCATCATGCCCAGAAATTGCAAGCTGTGCCAAACAGGAGGTTAAAGGCACTGACTCTCCAAGCAGGGAGAGTGTTAGTAAAGCGTCTGGAATGTTGAACCCGAGGACCAGGATACGAAAACTGAGGTGCATTTTAAATCGTTTCCCAATCACACGGTGGACCATACTGTGGGTTTCCCATGCATGTTTTAGCTGGAGGAAGAATCCTTTGAACCTGGAGAGTTGGGACCCATGGAATAGGTACCATGCAGTATGACTTCAAAGGGTCTGCATTTGCTCACCGAAACTCACCAATGCTATCAGCCTGAAGTGTCCAGCCTTATGTCTCAACCAGCTCTGGGTGTAGATGTGGTCAATCCCGGTTGCATCACATGCCCTGAGTGAATTATTTAAGAATTGCTCTCTATTTCACTGTCTTTGTGTTTTGTTTTCGAAATTTATTTTGATAATGGGATTTATCGGATTTTCACTGCTGCGTATCGGCCGCTGTACACACGCTTGATTCTCTTACGGAGACATATATATCCATGGGTTTTAAGATTCTTCCTAGTCAGGTATATTCCTAGGCGTTGAATATGTGGTGTTGAGTCCATTTCGTTGAGCAAGGAGTAGGTCTTGTCTCTTACATATTTGGCTTATAGAATGTTATCTGTGCTAATTTCAGTCTCTGGTTTTATGAAGCACCCCAAGGCACCTTTCCCCATAAGCAAGCACTAGTTGGTTTTCTAAATTTGAGACCCTGTTCTGTTTTGTAATTCAGTTCATGTGTAGTCAAGTTTACATTCCCTGTATTAGTGATATCTTATGATCTTTCTTTTTCTGTGTGACGTAGTTCACGTAGAATCACCGTACCTGCATCCACTCACTATGCCGCTACGGGCCTGATGACACAGATTTCATTGCTGAGTGATATTGCATTGTACGTACGTGCCACAACTTCTTTATCCATTTTTTGCTTTCTGGGATATTTACCTGATACTGTAGACGAGCTTCTTGTGAACACAGCCGTCCCAAATATTGGGGTGGCTGTCTGTTTTTGATTTTAATTTCCGTAAGCTATAGGACCATAAGTGGAAGTGCCATATGATGTGTTGCTTTGTTTCTTACGTGTTTCAGGAAACACCATACACTTCTCCAGGGTGGCTGCTGGCAATTTACATCCTGCCAATCAGCATAACAAGGCTCCCTGTTCTCCATATCCTGTCCTACATTTCTGGATTTTACACTTTTTTCAGATGGCCCTTTTGCCCGGGGGGCAGTGAGACTTCATTGTAGGGCAGATTTCCTTTACAGGCTTGCTTGGTTGGACAAAAAGGGCGTATGCGTTTTTTCCTGAATATATTCAGGAAACAACGCATACGCCCTTTTTGGCCAAGTGCATCATTGTCGACGTTGTGCCTCTATTCCTATGCTTTTCCTATTGTCTATTACATATTTGGCTTATGGAAAGTTATCTGTGCTAATTTCAGTCTCTGGTTTTATGCAGCACCCCAAGGCACCTTTACCCATAAGCAAGCACTAGTTGGTTTTCTAAATTTGAGACCCTGTTCTGTTTTGTAATTCAGTTCATGTGTAGTCAAGTTTACATTCCGTGTATTAGTGATATCTTATGATGTTTCTTTTTCTGTGTGACGTAGTTCACGTAGAATCACCGTACCTGCATCCACTCACTATGCCGCTACGGGACTGATGACAGAGGTTTCATTGCTGAGTGATACAGCATTGCACGTACGTGCCACAACTTCTTTATCCATTTTTGCTTTCTGGGATATTTACCTGGTACTGTAGACGAGCTTCTTGGGAACACAGCCGTCCCAAACTTTGGGGTGGCTCTCTGTTTTTGATTTTAATTTCCATAAGGAATAGGACCATAAGTGCAATTGCCATAGGCTGTGTTGCTTTATTTCTTATGTGTTTCAGTAAACACCATACACTTCTCCAGGGTGGCTGTTCACAATTTACATCCTGCCAATCAGCATAACAAGGCTCCCTGTTCTCCATATCCTGTCCTACTTTTCTGGATTTTACACTATTTTTAGATGGCCCTTTTGCCTGGGCGGCAGTGAGACTTCATTGTAGTGCAGATTTCTTTACAGGCTTGCTTGGTTGGCCAAAAAGGGCGTATGCGTTTTTTCCTGAATATATTCAGGAAAAAACGCATACGCCCTTTTTGGCCCAGTGCATCATTGTCGAAGTTGTGCCTCTTTTCCTATGCTTTCAGGGCAATTGCAGTGTATCCCCTGCAATCGTTTTCCTGAAATTCTGCCCCGCTTTCAAGTCCCCTTCGCAGGCTTACTTCAATATATTTTTGGAGGATAGGTGTCATTTATAACTCTGCAGGTTTGTGAATTACAGTGCCCCTGAGCTCCTTTCTTCAACTCGCTTTCTTGTGAGCTGGGCACAAAACCGCAGGATTGCTTCAGGCCCTAATCTGTTTCCGGCAGGGCACACTGAGCCTTTGTTTAATTCCTCTTCCTGGTGGGCAATGAGCGTTACATTTGCCCGTGCAGACACCTACAGCTAATCTCTCATTGGTTCTCCCTATTCCTGTTCATCTTGCACAGAAATTGCAAGCTGTGCCAAACAGGAGGTTAAAGGCACTGACTCTCCAAGCAGGGAGAGTGTTAGTAAAGCATCTGGAATGGTGAAACCGAGGACCAGGATACGAAAACTGAGATGCATTTTAAATCGTTTCCCAATCACATGGTGGACGATACGCTGGGTTTCCAATGCATGTTTTAGCTGGAGGAAGAATCCCTTGAACCTGGAGAGTTGGGACCCATGGAATGGGTACCATGCAGTATGACTTCAAAGGGTCTGCATTTGCTCACCGAAACTCACCAATGCTATCAGCCTGAAGTGTCCAGCCTTATGTCTCAACCAGCTCTGGGTGTAGATGTGGTCAATCCCGGTTGCATCACATGCCCTGAGTGAATTATTTAAGAATTGGTCTCTATTTTACTGTCTTTGTGTTTTGTTTTCGAAATTTATTTTGATAATGGGATTTATCGGATTTTCACTGCTGCGTTTCGGCCGCAGGACACACGCTTGATTCTCTTACGGAGACATATATATCCATGGGTTTTAAGATTCTTCCTAGTCAGGTATATTCCTAGGCGTTGAATATGTGGTGTTGGGTCCATTTCGTTGAGCAAGGAGTAGGTCTTGTCTATTACATATTTGGCTTATGGAAAAATTATATGTGCAAATTTCAGTCTCTGGTTTTATGCAGCACCCCAAGGCACCTTTCCCAATAAGCAAGCACTAGTTGGTTTTCTAAATTTGAGACGCTGTTCTGTTTTGTAATTCAGTTCATGTGTAGTCAAGTTTACATTCCATGTATTAGTGATATCTTATGATTTTTCTTTTTCTGTGTGATGTAGTTAACGTAGAATCACCGTACCTGCATCCACTCACTATGCCGCTACGGGCCTGATGACACAGATTTCATTGCTGAGTGATATTGCATTGTACGTACGTGCCACAACTTCTTTATCCATTTTTTGCTTTCTGGGATATTTACCTGATACTGTAGACTAGCTACTTGTGAACACAGCCGTCCCAAATATTGGGGTGGCTGTCTGTTTTTGATTTTAATTTCCGTAAGCTATAGGACCATAAGTGGAAGTGCCAAAGGCTGTGTTGCTTTGTTTCTTACGTGTTTCAGGAAACACCATACACTTCTCCAGGGTGGCTGCTGGCAATTTACATCCTGCCAATCAGCATAACAAGGCTCCCTGTTCTCCATATCCTGTCCTACCTTTCTGGATTTTACACTTTTTTCAGATGGCCCTTTTGCCCGAGGGGCTGTGAGACTTCATTGTAGTGCAGATTATCTTTACAGGCTTGCTTGGTTGGCCAAAAAGGGCGTATGCGTTTTTTCCTGAATATATTCAGGAAAAAACGCATACGCACTTTTTGGCCAGGTGCATCATTGTCGACGTTCTGCCTCTTTTCCTATGCTTTCAGGGCAATTCCAGTCTACCCCCTGCAATCGTTTTCCTGAAATTCTGCCCCGCTTTCAAGTCCCCTTCGCAGGCTTACTTCAATATATTTTTGGAGGATAGCTGTCATTTATAACTCTGCAGGTTTGTGAATTACAGTGCCCCTGAGCTCCTTTCTTCAACTCGCTTTCTTTTGAGCTGGGCACAAAACCGCAGGATTGTTTCAGGCCCTAATCTGTTTCCGGCAGGGCACGCTGAGTCTTTGGTTAATTCCTCTTCCTCGTGGGAAATGAGCGTTACATTTGCCCGTGCAGACACCTACAGCTAATCTCTCATTGGTTCTCCCTATTCCTGTTCATCTTGCACAGAAACTGCAAGCGGTGCCAAACAGGAGGTTAAAGGCACTGACTCTCCAAGCAGGGAGTGTGTTAGTAAAGCATCTGGAATGGTGAACCCGAGGACCAGGATACGAAAACTGAGATGCATTTTAAATCGTTTCCCAATCACACGGTGGACGATACTCTGGGTTTCCAATGCATGTTTTAGCTGGAGGAAGAATCCCTTGAACCTGAACAGTTGGGACCCATGGAATAGGTACCATGCAGTATGACTTCAAAGGGTCTGCATCTGCTCACCGAACCTCACCAATGCTATCAGCCTGAAGTGTCCAGGCTTATGTCTCAACCAGCTCTGGGTGTAGATGTGGTCAATCCCGGTTGCATCACATGCCCTGAGTGAATTATTTAAGAATTGCTCTCTATTTCACTGTCTTTGTGTTTTGTTTTCGAAATTTATTTTGATAATGGGATTTATCGTATTTTCACTGCTGCGTTTCAGCCACTGTAGACACGCTTGATTCTCTTACGGAGACATATATATCCATGGGTTTTAAGATTCTTCCTAGTCAGGTATATTCCTAGGCGTTGAATATGTGGTGTTGAGTCCATTTCGTTGAGCAAGGAGTAGGTCTTGTCTATTACATATTTGGCTTATGGAATGTTATCTGTGCTAATTTCAGTCTCTGGTTTTATGCAGCACCCCAAGGCACCTTTCCCCATAAGCAAGCACTAGTTGGTTTTCTAAATTTGAGACCCTATTCTGTTTTGTAATTCAGTTCATGTGTAGTCAAGTTTACATTCCGTGTATTAGTGATATCTTAAGATGTTTCTTTTTCTGTGTGACGTAGTTCACGTAGAATCACCGTACCTGCATCCACTCACTATGCCGCTACGGGCCTGATGATACAGATTTCATTGCTGAGTGATATTGCATTGCACGTACGTGCCACAACTTCTTTATCCATTTTTTGCTTTCTGGGATATTTACCTGGTACTGTAGACGAGCTTCTTGGGAACACAGCCGTCCCAAACTTTGGGGTGGCTCTCTGTTTTTGATTTTAATTTCCCTAAGGAATAGGACCATAAGTGCAATTGCCATAGGCTGTGTTGCTTTATTTCTTACGTGTTTCTGGAAACACCATACACTTCTCCAGGGTGGCTGTTGGCAATTTACATCCTGCCAATCAGCATAACAAGGCTCCCTCTTCTCCATATCCTGTCCTACCTTTCTGGATTTTACACTTTTTTCAGATGGCCCTTTTGCCCGGGGGGCAGTGAGATTTCATTGTAGTGCAGATTTCCTTTACAGGCTTGCTTGGTTGGCCAAAAAGTGCGTATGTGTTTTTTCCTGAATATATTCAGGAAAAAACGCATACGCCCTTTTTGGCTAAGTGCATCATTGTCGACGTTGTGCCTCTTTTCCTATGCTTTCAGGGCAATTCCAGTCTACCCCCTGCAATCGTTTTCCTGAAATTCTGCCCCGCTTTCAAGTCCCCTTCACAGGCTTACTTCAATATACTTTTGGAAGATAGCTGTCATTTATAACTCTGCAGGTTTGTGAATTACAGTGCCCCTGAGCTCCTTTCTTCAACTCGCTTTCTTGTGAGCGGGGCACAAAACCGCAGGATTGCTTCAGGCCCTAATCTGTTTCCAGCAGGGCACACTGAGCGTTTGTTTAATTCCTCTTCCTAGTGGGCAGTGAGCGTTACATATGCCCGTGCAGACACCTACAGCTAGTCTCTCATTGGTTCTCCCTATTCCTGTTCATCTTGCACAGAAATTGCAAGCTGTGCCAAAGAGGAGGTTAAAGGCACTGACTCTCCAAGCGGGGAGAGTGTTAGTAAAGCATCTGGAATGGTGAACCCGAGGACCAGGTTACGAAAACTGAAATGCATTTTAAATCGTTTCCCAATCACACGGTGGACGATACTCTGGGTTTCCCATGCATGTTTTAGCTGGAGGAAGAATCCCTTGAACCTGGAGAGTTGGGACCCATGGAATGGGTACCATGCAGTATGACTTCAAAGGGTCTGAATTTGCTCACTGAAACGCACCAATGCTATCAGCCTGAAGTGTCCAGCCTTATGTCTCAACCAGCTCTGGGTGTAGATGTGGTCAATCCCGGTTACATCACATGCCCTGAGTGAATTATTTAAGAATTGCTCTCTATTTCACTGTCTTTGTGTTTTGTTTTCGAAATTTATTTTGATAATGGGATTTATCGGATTTTCACTGCTGTGTTTCGGCCGCTGTACACACGCTTGATTCTCTTACGGAGACATATATATCCATGGGTTTTAAGATTCTTCCTAGTCAGGTATATTCCTAGGCGTTGAATATGTGGTGTTGGGTCCATTTCGTTGAGCAAGGTGTAGGTCTTGTCTATTACATATTTGGCTTATGGATTGTTATCTGTGCTAATTTCAGTCTCTGGTTTTATGCAGCACCCCAAGGCACCTTTCCCCATAAGCAAGCACTAGTTGGTTTTCCAAATTTGAGACCCTGTTCTGTTTTGTAATTCAGTTCATGTGTAGTCAAGTTTACATTCCGTGTATTAGTGATATCTTATGATGTTTCTTTTTCTGTGTGACGTAGTTCACGTAGAATCACCGTACCTGCATCCACTCACTATGCCACTACGGGCCTGATGACACAGATTTCATTGCTGAGTGATATTGCATTATACGTACGTGCCACAACTTCTTTATCCGTTTTTTGCTTTCTGGGATATTTACCTGATACTGTAGACGAGCTTCTTGTGAACACATCCGTCCCAAATATTGGGGTGGCTGTCTGTTTTTGATTTTAATTTCCATAAGCTATAGGACCATAAGTGGAAGTGCCATAGGCTGTGTTGTTTTGTTTCTTACGTGTTTCAGGAAACACCATACACTTCTCCAGGGTGGGTGCTGGCAATTTACATCCTGCCAATCAGCATAACAAGGCTCCCTGTTCTCCATATCCTGTCCTACCTTTCTGGATTTTACACTTTTTTCAGATGGCCCTTTTGCCCGGGGGGCAGTGAGACTTCATTGTAGTGGAGATTTCCTTAACAGGCTTGCTTGGTTGGCCAAAAAGGTCGTATGCGTTTTTTCCTGAATATATTCAGGAAAAAACGCATACGACCTTTTTGGCCAAGTGCATCATTGTCGACTTTCTGCCTGTTTTCCTATGCTTTCAGGGCAATTCCAGTCTACCCATGCAATCGTTTTCCTGAAATTCTGCCCCGCTTTCAAGTCCCCTTCGCAGGCTTACTTCAATATATTTTTGGAGGATAGCTGTCATTTATAACTCTGCAGGTTTGTGAATTACAGTGCCCCTGAGCTCCTTTCTTCAACTCGCTTTCTTGTGAGTTGGGCACAAAATCGCAAGATTGCTTCAGGCCCTAATCTGTTTCCAGCAGGGCACACTGAGCCTTTGTTTAATTCCTCTTCCTGTTGGGCAATGAGTTACATTTGGCCGTGCAGACACCTACAGCTAGTCTCTCATTGGTTCTCCCTATTTCTGTTCATCTTGCACAAAAATTGCAAACTGTGCCAAACAGGAGGTTAAAGGCACTGACTCTCCAAGCGGGGAGAGTGTTAGTAAAGCGTCTGGAATGGTGAACCCGAGGACAAGGATACGAAAACTGAGATCCATTTTAAATTGTTTCCCAATCTCACGGTGTACCATACTCTGTGTTTCCCATGCATGTTGTAGCTGAAGGAAGAATCCCTTGAACCTGGAGTGCTGGGACCCATGGAATGGGTACCATGCAGTATGACTTCAAAGGGTTGCATTTGCTCACTGAAACTCACCAATGCTATCAGCCTGAAGTGTCCAGCCTTATGTCTCAACCAGCTCTGGGTATAGATGTGGTCAATCCCGGTTGCATCACATGCCCTGAGTGAATTATTTAAGAATTGCTCTCTATTTCACTGTCTTTGTGTTTTGTTTTCGAAATTTATTTTGATAATGGGATTTATCGGATTTTCACGGCTGCGTTTCGGCCCCTGTACACACGCTTGATTCTCTTACGGAGACATATATATCCATGGGTTTTAAGATTCTTCCTAGTCAGGTATATTCCTAGGCGTTGAATATGTGGTGTTGGGTCCATTTCGTTGAGCAAGGAGTAGGTCTTTTCTATTACATATTTGGCTTATGGAAAGTTATCTGTGCTAATTTCAGTCTCTGGTTTTATGCAGCACCCCAAGGCACCTTTTCCCATAAGCAAGCACTAGTTGGTTTTCTAAATTTGAGACCCTGTTCTGTTTTGTAATTCAGTTCATGTGTAGTCAAGTTTACATTCCGTGTATTAGTGATATCTTATGATGTTTCTTTTTCTGTGTGACGTAGTTCACGTAGAATCACCGTACCTGCATCCACTCACTATGCCGCTACGGGCCTGATGACACAGATTTCATTGCTGAGTGATATTGCATTGTACGTACGTGCCACAACTTCTTTATCCATTTTTTGTTTTCTGGGATATTTACCTGATATTGTAGACGAGCTTCTTGTGAACACAGCTGTCCCAAATATTGGGGTGGTTGTCTGTTTTTGATTTTAATTTCTGTAAGCTATAGGACCATAAGTGGAAGTGCCATAGGCTGTGTTGCTTTGTTTCTAACATGTTTCAGGAAACAACATACACTTCTCCAGGGTGGCTGCTGGCAATTTACATCCTGCCAATCAGCATAACAAGGCTCCCTGTTCTCCATATCCTGTCCTACCTTTCTGGATTTTACACTTTTTTCAGATGGCCCTTTTGCCCGGGGGGCAGTGAGACTTCATTGTAGTGCAGATTTCCTTTACAGGCTTGCTTGGTTGGCCAAAAAGGGCGTATGCGTTTTTTCCTGAATATATTCAGGAAAAAACGGATACGCACTTTTTGGCCAAGTGCATCATTGTCGATGTTCTGCCTCTTTTCCTATGCTTTCAGGGCAATTCCAGTCTACCCCCTGCAATCGTTTTCCTGAAATTCTGCCCCGCATTCAAGTCCCCTTCGCAGGCTTACTTCAGTATATTTTTGGAGGATAGCTGTCATTTATAACTCTGCAGGTTTGTGAATTACAGTGACCCTGAGCTCCTTTCTTCAACTCGCTTTCTTGTGAGCTCGGCACAAAACCACAGGATTGCTTCAGGCCCTAATCTGTTTCCGGCAGGGCACACTGAACATTTGGTTAATTCCTCTTCCTGGTGGGAAATGAGCGTTACATTTGCCTGTGCAGATACCTACAGCTAGTCTCTCATTGGTTCTCCATATTCCTGTTCATCTTGCACAGAAATTGCAAGCTGTGCCAAAGAGGAGGTTAAAGGCACTGACTCTCCAAGCGGGGAGAGTGTTAGTTAAGCATCTGGAATGATGAACCCGAGGACCAGGATACGAAAACTGAGATGCATTTTAAATCGTTTCCCAATCACCCGGTGGACGATACTCTGGGTTTCCCATGCATGTTTTAGCTGGAGGAAGAATCCCTTGAACCTGGAGAGTTGGGACCCATGGAATGAGTACCATGCAGTATGACTTCAAAGGGTCTGCATTTGCTCACCGAAACTCACCAATGCTATCAGCCTGAAGTGTCCAGCCTTATGTCTCAACCAGCTCTGGGTGTAGATGTGGTCAATCCCGGTTGCATCACATGCCCTGAGTGAATTATTTAAGAATTGCTCTCTATTTCACTGTCTTTGTGTTTTGTTTTCGAAATTTATTTTGATAATGGGATTTATCGGATTTTCACTGCTGCGTTTCGGCCGCTGTACACACGCTTGATTCTCTTACGGAGACATATAAATCCATGGGTTTTAAGATTCTTCCTAGTCAGGTATATTCCTAGGCGTTGAATATGTGGTGTTGAGTCCATTTCGTTGAGCAAGGAGTAGGTCTTGTCTATTACATATTTGGCTTATGGAATGTTATCTGTGCTAATTTCAGTCTCTGGTTTTATGCAGCACCCCAAGGCACCTTTCCCCATAAGCAAGCACTAGTTGGTTTTCTAAATTTGAGACCCTGTTCTGTTTTGTAATTCAGTTCATGTGTAGTCAAGTTTACATTCCATGTATTAGTGATATCTTATGATGTTTCTTTTTCTGTGTGACGTAGTTCACGTAGAATCACCGTACCTGCATCCACTCACTATGCCGCTACGGGCCTGATGACACAGATTTCATTGCTGAGTGATATTGCATTGTACGTACGTGCCACAACTTCTTTATCCATTTTTTGCTTTCTGGGATATTTACCTGATACTGTAGACGAGCTTCTTGTGAACACAGCCGTCCCAAATATTGGGGTGGCTGTCTGTTTTTGATTTTAATTTCCGTAAGCTATAGGACCATAAGTGGAAGTGCCATAGGCTGTGTTGCTTTGTTTCTTACGTGTTTCAGGAAACACCATACACTTCTCCAGGGTGGCTGCTGGCAATTTACATCCTGCCAATCATCATAACAAGGCTCCCTGTTCTCCATATCCTGTCCTACCTTTCTGGATTTTACACTTTTTTCAGATGGCCCTTTTGCCCGGGGGGCAGTGAGACTTCATTGTAGTGCAAATTTCCTTTACAGGCTTGCTTGGTTGGCCAAAAAGGGCGTAGGCGTTTTTTCCTGAATATATTCAGGAAAAAACGCCTACGCCCTTTTTGGCCAAGTGCATCATTGTCGACGTTCTGCCTCTTTTCCTATGCTTTCAGGGCAATTCCAGTCTACCCCTGCAATCGTTTTCCTGAAATTCTGCCCCGCTTTCAAGTCCCCTTCGGAGGCTTACTTCAATATATTTTTGGAGGATATCTGTCATTTATAACTCTGCAGGTTTGTGAATTACAGTGCCCCTGAGCTCCTTTCTTCAACTCGCTTTCTTGTGAGCTGGGCACAAAACTGCAGGATTGCTTCAGGCCCTAATCTGTTTCCGACAGGGCATGCTGAGCCTTTGGTTAATTCCTCTTCCTGGTGGGAAATGAGCGTTACATTTGCCCGTGCAGACACCTACAGCTAGTCTCTCATTGGTTCTCCCTATTCCTGTTCATCTTGCACAGAAATTGCAAGCTGTGCCAAACAGGAGGTTAAAGGCACTGACTCTCCAAGCGGGGAGAGTGTTAGTAAAGCATCTGGAATGGTGAACCCGAGGACCAGGATACGAAAACTGAGATGCATTTTAAATCGTTTCCCAATCACACTGTGGACGACACTCTGGGTTTCCCATGCATGTTTTAGCTGAAGGAAGAATCCCTTGAACCTGGAGAGTTGGGACCCATGGAATGGGTACCATGCACTGTGACTTCAAAGGGTCTGCATTTGCTCACCGAAACTCACCAATGCTATCAGCCTGAAGTGTCCAGCCTTATGTCTCAACCAGCTCTGGGTGTAGATGTGGTCAATCCCGGTTGCATCACATGCCCTGAGTGAATTATTTAAGAATTGCTCTCTATTTCACTATCTTTGTGTTTTGTTTTCGAAATTTTTTTGATAATGGGATTTATCGGATTTTCACTGCTGCGTTTCGGCCACTGTACACACGCTTGATTCTCTTACGGAGACATATATATCCATGGGTTTTAAGATTCTTCCTAGTCAGGTATATTCCTAGGCGTTGAATATGTGGTGTTGGGTCCATTTCGTTGAGCAAAGAGTAGGTCTTGCCTATTACATATTTGGCTTATGGAAAGTTATCTGTGCTAATTTCAGTCTCTGGTTTTATGCAGCACCCCAAGGAACCTTTTCCAAAAGGAAGCACTAGTTGGTTTTCTAAATTTGAGACCCTGTTCTGTTTTGTAATTCAGTTCATGTGTAGTCAAGTTTACATTCCGTGTATTAGTGATATGATGTTTCTTTTTCTGTGTGACGTAGTTCACGTAGAATCACCGTACCTGCATCCACTCACTATGCCGCTACGGGCCTGATGACACAGATTTCATTGCTGAGTGATATTGCATTGCACGTACGTGCCACAACTTCTTTATCCATTTTTTGCTTTCTGGGATATTTACCTGATACTGTAGACGAGCTTCTTGTGAACACAGCCGTCCCAAATATTGGGGTGGCTGTCTGTTTTTGATTTTAATTTCCGTAAGCTATAGGACCATAAGTGGAAGTGCCATAGGCTGTGTTGCTTTGTTTCTTACGTGTTTCAGGAAACACCATACACTTCTCCAGGGTGGCTGCTGGCAATTTACATCCTGCCAATCAGCATAACAAGGCTCCCTGTTCTCCATATCCTGTCCTAACTTTCTGGATTTTACACTTTTTTCAGATGGCCCTTTTGCCCGGGGGGCAGTGAGACTTCATTGTAGTGCAGATTTCCTTTACAGGCTTGCTTGGTTGGCAAAAAAGGGCATATGCGTTTTTTCCTGAATATATTCAGGAAAAAACGCATACGCCCTTTTTGGCCAAGTGCATAATTGTCGACGTTCTGCCTCTTTTCCTATGCTTTCAGGGCAATTCCAGTCTACCCCCTGCAATCGTTTTCCTGAAATTCTGCCCCGCTTTCAAGTCCCCTTCGCAGGCTTACTTCAGTATATTTTTGGAGGATAGCTGTCATTTATAACTCTGCAGGTTTGTGAATTACAGTGCCCCTGAGCTCCTTTCTTCAACTCGCTTTCTTGTGAGCTCGGCACAAAACCACAGGATTGCTTCAGGCCCTAATCTGTTTCCGGCAGGGCACACTGAACCTTTGGTTAATTCCTCTTCCTGGTGGGAAATGAGCGTTACATTTGCCTGTGCAGACACCTACAGCTAGTCTCTCATTGGTTCTCCCTATTCCTGTTCATCTTGCACAGAAATTGCAAGTTGTGCCAAACAGGAGGTTAAAGGCACTGACTCTCCAAGCGGGGAGAGTGTTAGTAAATCATCTGGAATGGTGAACCCGAGGACCAAGATATGAAAACTGAGATGCATTTTAAATCGTTTCCCAATCACCCGGTGGACGATACTCTGGGTTTCCCATGCATGTTTTAGCTGGAGGAAGAATCCCTTGAACCTGGAGAGTTGGGACCCATGGAATGAGTACCATGCAGTATGACTTCAAAGGGTCTGCATTTGCTCACCGAAACTCACCAATGCTATCAGCCTGAAGTGTCCAGCCTTATGTATCAACCAGCTCTGGGTGTAGATGTGGTCAATCCCGGTTGCATCACATGCCCTGAGTGAATTATTTAAGAATTGCTCTCTATCTCATTGTCTTTGTGTTTTGTTTTCGAAATTTATTTTGATAATGGGATTTATCGGATTTTCACTGCTGCGTTTCGGCTGCTGTACACACGCTTGATTCTCTTACGGAGACATATAAATCCATGGGTTTTAAGATTCTTCCTAGTCAGGTATATTCCTAGGCGTTGAATATGTGGTGTTGAGTCCATTTCGTTGAGCAAGGAGTAGGTCTTGTCTATTACATATTTGGCTTATGGAATGTTATCTGTGCTAATTTCAGTCTCTGGTTTTATGCAGCACCCCAAGGCACCTTTCCCCATAAGCAAGCACTAGTTGGTTTTCTAAATTTGAGACCCTGTTCTGTTTTGTAATTCAGTTCATGTGTAGTCAAGTTTACATTCCATGTATTAGTGATATCTTATGATGTTTCTTTTTCTGTGTGACGTAGTTCACGTAGAATCACCGTACCTGCATCCACTCACTATGCCGCTACGGGCCTGATGACACAGATTTCATTGCTGAGTGATATTGCATTGTACGTACGTGCCACAACTTCTTTATCCATTTTTTGCTTTCTGGGATATTTACCTGATACTGTAGACGAGCTTCTTGTGAACACAGCCGTCCCAAATATTGGGGTGGCTGTCTGTTTTTGATTTTAATTTCCGTAAGCTATATGACCATAAGTGGAAGTGCCATAGGCTGTGTTGCTTTGTTTCTTACGTGTTTCAGGAAACACCATACACTTCTCCAGGGTGGCTGCTGGCAATTTACATCCTGCCAATCATCATAACAAGGCTCCCTGTTCTCCATATCCTGTCCTACCTTTCTGGATTTTACACTTTTTTCAGATGGCCCTTTTGCCCGGGGGGCAGTGAGACTTCATTGTAGTGCAGATTTCCTTTACAGGCTTGCTTGGTTGGCCAAAAAGGGCGTAGGCGTTTTTTCCTGAATATATTCAGGAAAAAACGCCTACGCCCTTTTTGGCCAAGTGCATCATTGTCGACGTTCTGCCTCTTTTCCTATGCTTTCAGGGCAATTCCAGTCTACCCCCTGCAATCGTTTTCCTGAAATTCTGCCCCGCTTTCAAGTCCCCTTCGGAGGCTTACTTCAATATATTTTTGGAGGATAGCTGTCATTTATGACTCTGCAGGTTTGTGAATTACAGTGCCCCTGAGCTCCTTTCTTCAACTCGCTTTCTTGTGAGCTGGGCACAAAACCGCAGGATTGCTTCAGGCCCTAATCTTTTTCCTGCAGGGCATGCTGAGCCTTTGGTTAATTCCTCTTCCTGGTGGGAAATGAGCGTTACATTTGCCCGTGCAGACACCTACAGCTAGTCTCTCATTGGTTCTCCCTATTCCTGTTCATCTTGCACAGAAATTGCAAGCTGTGCCAAACAGGAGGTTAAAGGCACTGACTCTCCAAGCGGGGAGAGTGTTAGTAAAGCATCTGGAATGGTGAACCCGAGGACAAGGATACGAAAACTGAGATGCATTTTAAATCGTTTCCCAATCACACTGTGGACGACACTCTGGGTTTCCCATGCATGTTTTAGCTGAAGGAAGAATCCCTTGAACCTGGAGAGTTGGGACCCATGGAATGGGTACCATGCACTATGAATTCAAAGGGTCTGCATTTGCTCACCGAAACTCACCAATGCTGTCAGCCTGAAGTGTCCAGCCTTATGTCTCAACCAGCTCTGGGTGTAGATGTGGTCAATCCCGGTTGCAACACATGCCCTGAGTGAATTATTTAAGAATTGCTCTCTATTTCACTATCTTTGTGTTTTGTTTTCGAAATTTTTTTGATAATGGGATTTATCGGATTTTCACTGCTGCGTTTCGGCCACTGTACACACGCTTGATTCTCTTACGGAGACATATATATCCATGGGTTTTAAGATTCTTCCTAGTCAGGTATATTCCTAGGCGTTGAATATGTGGTGTTGGGTCCATTTCGTTGAGCAAAGAGTAGGTCTTGCCTATTACATATTTGGCTTATGGAAAGTTATCTGTGCTAATTTCAGTCTCTGGTTTTATGCAGCACCCCAAGGAACCTTTTCCAAAAGGAAGCACTAGTTGGTTTTCTAAATTTGAGACCCTGTTCTGTTTTGTAATTCAGTTCATGTGTAGTCAAGTTTACATTCCGTGTATTAGTGATATCTTATGATGTTTCTTTTTCTGTGTGACGTAGTTCACGTAGAATCACCGTACCTGCATCCACTCACTATGCCGCTACGGGCCTGATGACACAGATTTCATTGCTGAGTGATATTGCATTGCACGTACGTGCCACAACTTCTTTATCCATTTTTTGCTTTCTGGGATATTTACCTGATACTGTAGACGAGCTTCTTGTGAACACAGCCGTCCCAAATATTGGGGTGGCTGTCTGTTTTTGATTTTAATTTTCGTAAGCTATAGGACCATAAGTGGAAGTGCCATAGGCTGTGTTGCTTTGTTTCTTACGTGTTTCAGGAAACACCATACACTTCTCCAGGGTGGCTGCTGGCAATTTACATCCTGCCAATCAGCATAACAAGGCTCCCTGTTCTCCATATCCTGTCCTAACTTTCTGGATTTTACACTTTTTTCAGATGGCCCTTTTGCCCGGGGGGCAGTGAGACTTCATTGTAGTGCAGATTTCCTTTACAGGCTTGCTTGGTTGGCCAAAAAGGGCATATGCGTTTTTTCCTGAATATATTCAGGAAAAAACGCATACGCCCTTTTTGGCCAAGTGCATCATTGTCGACGTTCTGCCTCTTTTCCTATGCTTTCAGGGCAATTCCAGTCTACCCCCTGCAATCGTTTTCCTGAAATTCTGCCCCGCTTTCAAGTCCCCTTCGCAGGCTTACTTCAGTATATTTTTGGAGGATAGCTGTCATTTATAACTCTGCAGGTTTGTGAATTACAGTGCCCCTGAGCTCCTTTCTTCAACTCGCTTTCTTGTGAGCTTGGCACAAAACCACAGGATTGCTTCAGGCCCTAATCTGTTTCCGGCAGGGCACACTGAACCTTTGGTTAATTCCTCTTCCTGGTGGGAAATGAGCGTTACATTTGCCTGTGCAGACACCTACAGCTAGTCTCTCATTGGTTCTCCCTATTCCTGTTCATCTTGCACAGAAATTGCAAGCTGTGCCAAAGAGGAGGTTAAAGGCACTGACTCTCCAAGCGGGGAGAGTGTTAGTAAATCATCTGGAATGGTGAACCCGAGGACCAAGATACGAAAACTGAGATGCATTTTAAATCGTTTCCCAATCACCCGGTGGACGATACTCTGGGTTTCCCATGCATGTTTTAGCTGGAGGAAGAATCCCTTGAACCTGGAGAGTTGGGACCCATGGAATGAGTACCATGCAGTATGACTTCAAAGGGTCTGCATTTGCTCACCGAAACTCACCAATGCTATCAGCCTGAAGTGTCCAGCCTTATGTATCAACCAGCTCTGGGTGTAGATGTGGTCAATCCCGGTTGCATCACATGCCCTGAGTGAATTATTTAAGAATTGCTCTCTATCTCATTGTCTTTGTGTTTTGTTTTCGAAATTTATTTTGATAATGGGATTTATCGGATTTTCACTGCTGCGTTTCGGCTGCTGTACACACGCTTGATTCTCTTACGGAGACATATAAATCCATGGGTTTTAAGATTCTTCCTAGTCAGGTATATTCCTAGGCGTTGAATATGTGGTGTTGAGTCCATTTCGTTGAGCAAGGAGTAGGTCTTGTCTATTACATATTTGGCTTATGGAATGTTATCTGTGCTAATTTCAGTCTCTGGTTTTATGCAGCACCCCAAGGCACCTTTCCCCATAAGCAAGCACTAGTTGGTTTTCTAAATTTGAGACCCTGTTCTGTTTTGTAATTCAGTTCATGTGTAGTCAAGTTTACATTCCATGTATTAGTGATATCTTATGATGTTTCTTTTTCTGTGTGACGTAGTTCACGTAGAATCACCGTACCTGCATCCACTCACTATGCCGCTACGGGCCTGATGACACAGATTTCATTGCTGAGTGATATTGCATTGTACGTACGTGCCACAACTTCTTTATCCATTTTTTGCTTTCTGGGATATTTACCTGATACTGTAGACGAGCTTCTTGTGAACACAGCCGTCCCAAATATTGGGGTGGCTGTCTGTTTTTGATTTTAATTTCCGTAAGCTATATGACCATAAGTGGAAGTGCCATAGGCTGTGTTGCTTTGTTTCTTACGTGTTTCAGGAAACACCATACACTTCTCCAGGGTGGCTGCTGGCAATTTACATCCTGCCAATCATCATAACAAGGCTCCCTGTTCTCCATATCCTGTCCTACCTTTCTGGATTTTACACTTTTTTCAGATGGCCCTTTTGCCCGGGGGGCAGTGAGACTTCATTGTAGTGCAGATTTCCTTTACAGGCTTGCTTGGTTGGCCAAAAAGGGCGTAGGCGTTTTTTCCTGAATATATTCAGGAAAAAACGCCTACGCCCTTTTTGGCCAAGTGCATCATTGTCGACGTTCTGCCTCTTTTCCTATGCTTTCAGGGCAATTCCAGTCTACCCCCTGCAATCGTTTTCCTCAAATTCTGCCCCGCTTTCAAGTCCCCTTCGGAGGCTTACTTCAATATATTTTTGGAGGATAGCTGTCATTTATAACTCTGCAGGTTTGTGAATTACAGTGCCCCTGAGCTCCTTTCTTCAACTCGCTTTCTTGTGAGCTGGGCACAAAACCGCAGGATTGCTTCAGGCCCTAATCTTTTTCCGGCAGGGCATGCTGAGCCTTTGGTTAATTCCTCTTCCTGGTGGGAAATGAGCGTTACATTTGCCCGTGCAGACACCTACAGCTAGTCTCTCATTGGTTCTCCCTATTCCTGTTCATCTTGCACAGAAATTGCAAGCTGTGCCAAACAGGAGGTTAAAGGCACTGACTCTCCAAGCGGGGAGAGTGTTAGTAAAGCATCTGGAATGGTGAACCCGAGGACCAGGATACGAAAACTGAGATGCATTTTAAATCGTTTCCCAATCACACTGTGGACGACACTCTGGGTTTCCCATGCATGTTTTAGCTGAAGGAAGAATCCCTTGAACCTGGAGAGTTGGGACCCATGGAATGGGTACCATGCAGTATGACTTCAAAGGGTCTGCATTAGCTCACCGAAACTCACCAATGCTATCAGCCTGAAGTGTCCAGCCTTATGTCTCAACCAGCTCTGGGTGTAGATGTGGTCAATCCCGGTTGCATCACATGCCCTGAGTGAATTATTTAAGAATTGCTCTCTATTTCACTATCTTTGTGTTTTGTTTTCGAAATTTTTTTGATAATGGGATTTATCGGATTTTCACTGCTGCGTTTCGGCCACTGTACACACGCTTGATTCTCTTACGCAGACATATATATCCATGGGTTTTAAGATTCTTCCTAGTCAGGTATATTCCTAGGCGTTGAATATGTGGTGTTGGGTCCATTTCGTTGAGCAAAGAGTAGGTCTTGCCTATTACATATTTGGCTTATGGAAAGTTATCTGTGCTAATTTCAGTCTCTGGTTTTATGCAGCACCCCAAGGAACCTTTTCCAAAAGGAAGCACTAGTTGGTTTTCTAAATTTGAGACCCTGTTCTGTTTTGTAATTCAGTTCATGTGTAGTCAAGTTTACATTCCGTGTATTAGTGATATCTTATGATGTTTCTTTTTTTGTGTGACGTAGTTCACGTAGAATCACCGTACCTGCATCCACTCACTATTCCGCTACGGGCCTGATGACACAGATTTCATTGCTGAGTGATATTGCATTGCACGTACGTGCCACAACTTCTTTATCCATTTTTTGCTTTCTGGGATATTTACCTGATACTGTAGACGAGCTTCTTGTGAACACAGCCGTCCCAAATATTGGGGTGGCTGTCTGTTTTTGATTTTAATTTCCGTAATCTATAGGACCATAAGTGGAAGTGCCATAGGCTGTGTTGCTTTGTTTCTTACGTGTTTCAGGAAACACCATACACTTCTCCAGGGTGGCTGCTGGCAATTTACATCCTGCCAATCAGCATAACAAGGCTCCCTGTTCTCCATATCCTGTCCTAACTTTCTGGATTTTACACTTTTTTCAGATGGCCCTTTTGCCCGGGGGGCAGTGAGACTTCATTGTAGTGCAGATTTCCTTTACAGGCTTGCTTGGTTGGCCAAAAAGGGCATATGCGTTTTTTCCTGAATATATTCAGGAAAAAACGCATACGCCCTTTTTGGCCAAGTGCATCATTGTCGAAGTTCTGCCTCTTTTCCTATGCTTTCAGGGCAATTCCAGTCTACCCCCTGCAATCGTTTTCCTGAAATTCTGCCCCGCTTTCAAATCCCCTTCGCAGGCTTACTTCAGTATATTTTTGGAGGATAGCTGTCATTTATAACTCTGCAGGTTTGTGAATTACAGTGCCCCTGAGCTCCTTTCTTCAACTCGCTTTCTTGTGAGCTCGGCACAAAACCACAGGATTGCTTCAGGCCCTAATCTGTTTCCGGCAGGGCACACTGAACCTTTGGTTAATTCCTCTTCCTGGTTGGAAATGAGCGTTACATTTGCCTGTGCAGACACCTACAGCTAGTCTCTCATTGGGTCTCCCTATTCCTGTTCATCTTGCACAGAAATTGCAAGCTGTGCCAAAGAGGAGGTTAAAGGCACTGACTCTCCAAGCGGGGAGAGTGTTAGTAAATCATCTGGAATGGTGAACCCGAGGACCAGGATACGAAAACTGAGATGCATTTTAAATCATTTCCCAATCACACGGTGGACGATACTCTGGGTTTCCCATGCATGTTTTAGCTGGAGGAAGAATCCCTTGAAACTGGAGAGTTGGGACCCATGGAATGAGTACAATGCAGTATGATTTCAAAGGGTCTGCATTTGCTCACCGAAACTCACCAATGCTATCAGCCTGAAGTGTCCAGCCTTATGTATCAACCAGCTCTGGGTGTAGATGTGGTCAATCCCGGTTGCATCACATGCCCTGAGTGAATTATTTAAGAATTGCTCTCTATCTCATTGTCTTTGTGTTTTGTTTTCGAAATTTATTTTGATAATGGGATTTATCGGATTTTCACTGCTGCGTTTCGGCTGCTGTACACACGCTTGATTCTCTTACGGAGACATATAAATCCATGGGTTTTAAGATTCTTCCTAGTCAGGTATATTCCTAGGCGTTGAATATGTGGTGTTGAGTCCATTTCGTTGAGCAAGGAGTAGGTCTTGTCTATTACATATTTGGCTTATGGAATGTTATCTGTGCTAATTTCAGTCTCTGGTTTTATGCAGCAACCCAAGGCACCTTTCCCCATAAGCAAGCACTAGTTGGTTTTCTAAATTTGAGACCCTGTTCTGTTTTGTAATTCAGTTCATGTGTAGTCAAGATTACATTCCGTGTATTAGTGATATCTTATGATGTTTCTTTTTCTGTGTGACGTAGTTCACGTAGAATCACCGTACCTGCATCCACTCACTATGCCGCTACGGGCCTGATGACACAGATTTCATTGCTGAGTGATATTGCATTGTACGTACGTGCCACAACTTCTTTATCCATTTTTTGCTTTCTGGGATATTTACCTGATACTGTAGACGAGCTTCTTGTGAACACAGCCGTCCCAAATATTGGGGTGGCTGTCTGTTTTTGATTTTAATTTCCGTAAGCTATAGGACCATAAGTGGAAGTGCCATAGGCTGTGTTGCTTTGTTTCTTACGTGTTTCAGGAAACACCATACACTTCTCCAGGGTGGCTGCTGGCAATTTACATCCTGCCAATCATCATAACAAGGCTCCCTGTTCTCCATATCCTGTCCTACCTTTCTGGATTTTACACTTTTTTCAGATGGCCCTTTTGCCCGGGGGGCAGTGAGACTTCATTGTAGTGCAGATTTCCTTTACAGGCTTGCTTGGTTGGCCAAAAAGGGCGTAGGCGTTTTTTCCTGAATATATTCAGGAAAAAACGCCTACGCCCTTTTTGGCCAAGTGCATCATTGTCGACGTTCTGCCTCTTTTCCTATGCTTTCAGGGCAATTCCAGTCTACCCCCTGCAATCGTTTTCCTGAAATTCTGCCCCGCTTTCAAGTCCCCTTCGGAGGCTTACTTCAATATATTTTTGGAGGATAGCTGTCACTTATAACTCTGCAGGTTTGTGAATTACAGTGCCCCTGAGCTCCTTTCTTCAACTCGCTTTCTTGTGAGCTGGGCACAAAACCGCAGGATTGCTTCAGGCCCTAATCTTTTTCCGGCAGGGCATGCTGATCCTTTGGTTAATTCCTCTTCCTGGTGGGAAATGAGCGTTACATTTGCCCGTGCAGACACCTACAGCTAGTCTCTCATTGGTTCTCCCTATTCCTGTTCATCTTGCACAGAAATTGCAAGCTGTGCCAAACAGGAGGTTAAAGGCACTGACTCTCCAAGCGGGGAGAGTGTTAGTAAAGCATCTGGAATGGTGAACCCGAGGACCAGGATACGAAAACTGAGATGCATTTTATATCGTTTCCCAATCACATGGTGGACCATACTGTGGGTTTCCCATGCATATTTTACCTGGAGGAAGAATCCCTTGAACCTGAAGTGTTGGGACCCATGGAATAGGTACCATGCAGTATGACTTCAAAGGGTCTGCATTTGCTCACCGAAACTCACCAATACTATCATCCTGAAGTGTCCAGCCTTATGTCTCAACCAGCTCTGGGTGTAGATGTGGTCAATCCCGGTTGCATCACATGCCCTGAGTGAATTATTTAAGAATTCCTCTCTATTTCACTGTCTTTGTGTTTTGTTCTCGAAATTTATTTTGATAATGGGATTTTCACTGCTGTGTTTGGGCCGCTGTACACACGCTTGATTCTCTTACGGAGACATATATATCCAAGGGTTTTACGATTCTTCCTAGTCAGGTATATTCCTAGGCGTTGAATATGTGGTGTTGAGTCCATTTCGTTGAGCACGGAATAGGTCTTGTCTATTAAATATTTGGCTTATGGAATGTTATCTGTGCTAATTTCAGTCTCTCGTTTTATGCAGCACCCCAAGGCACCTTTCCCCATAAGCAAGCACTAGTTGGTTTTCTAAATTTGAGACCTTGTTCTGTTTTTTATTCAGTTCATATGTAGTCAAGTTTACATTCCGTGTATTAGTGATATCTTATGATGTTTCTTTTTCTGTGGGACGTAGTTCACGTAGAATCACCGTACCTGCATCCACTCACTATGCCGCTACGGGCTTGATGACACAGATTTCATTGCTGAGTGATATTGCATTGTACGTATGTGCCACAACTTCTTTATCCATTTTTTGCTTTCTGGGATATTTACCTGATATTGTAGACGAGCCTCTTGTGAACACAGCTGTCCCAAATATTGGGGTGGTTGTCTGTTTTTGATTTTAATTTCTGTAAGCTATAGGACCATAAGTGGAAGTGCCATAGGCTGTGTTGCTTTGTTTCTTACATGTTTCAGGAAACACCATACACTTCTCCAGGGTGGGTGCTGGCAATTTACATCCTGCCAATCAGCATAACAAGGCTCCCTGTTCTCCATATCCTGTCCTACCTTTCTGGATTTTACACTTTTTTCAGATGGCCCTTTTGCCTGGGGGGCAGTGAGACTTCATTGTAGTGCAGATTTCCTTTACAGGCTTGCTTGGTTGGCCAAAAAGGGCGTATGCGTTTTTTCCTGAATATATTCAGGAAAAAACGCATACGCCCTTTTTGGCCAAGTGCATCATTGTCGACGTTCTGCCTCTTTTCCTATGCTTTCAGGGCAATTCCAGTCTACCCCCTGCAATCGTTTTCCTGAAATTCTGCCCCGCATTCAAGTCCCCTTCGCAGGCTTACTTCAGTATATTTTTGGAGGATAGCTGTCATTTATAACTCTGCAGGTATGTGAATTACAGTGCCCCTGAGCTCCTTTCTTCAACTCGCTTTCTTGTGAGCTGGGCACAAAACTGCAGGATTGCTTCAGGCCCTAATCTGTTTCCAACAGGGCATGTTGAGCCTTTGGTTAATTCCTCTTCCTGGTGGGAAATGAGCGTTACATTTGCCCGTGCAGACACCTACAGCTAGTCTCTCATTGGTTCTCCCTATTCCTGTTCATCTTGCACAGAAATTGCAAGCTGTGCCAAACAGGAGGTTAAAGGCACTGACTCTCCAAGCGGGGAGAGTGTTAGTAAAGCATCTGGAATGGTGAACCCGAGGACCAGGATACGAAAACTGAGATGCATTTTAAATCGTTTCCCAATCACACTGTGGACGACACTCTGGGTTTCCCATGCATGTTTTAGCTGAAGGAAGAATCCCTTGAACCTGGAGAGTTGGGACCCATGGAATGGGTACCATGCACTATGACTTCAAAGGGTCTGCATTTGCTCACCGAAACTCACCAATGCTATCAGCCTGAAGTGTCCAGCCTTATGTCTCAACCAGCTCTGGGTGTAGATGTGGTCAATCCCGGTTGCATCACATGCCCTGAGTGAATTATTTAAGAATTGCTCTCTATTTCACTATCTTTGTGTTTTGTTTTCGAAATTTTTTTGATAATGGGATTTATCGGATTTTCACTGCTGCGTTTCGGCCACTGTACACACGCTTGATTCTCTTATGGAGACATATATATCCATGGGTTTTAAGATTCTTCCTAGTCAGGTATATTCCTAGGCGTTGAATATGTGGTGTTGGGTCCATTTCGTTGAGCAAAGAGTAGGTCTTGCCTATTACATATTTGGCTTATGGAAAGTTATCTGTGCTAATTTCAGTCTCTGGTTTTATGCAGCACCCCAAGGAACCTTTTCCAAAAGGAAGCACTAGTTGGTTTTCTAAATTTGAGACCCTGTTCTGTTTTGTAATTCAGTTCATGTGTAGTCAAGTTTACATTCCGTGTATTAGTGATATCTTATGATGTTTCTTTTTCTGTGTGACGTAGTTCACATAGAATCACCGTACCTGCATCCACTCACTATGCCGCTACGGGCCTGATGACACAGATTTCATTGCTGAGTGATATTGCATTGTACGTACGTGCCACAACTTCTTTATCCATTTTTTGCTTTCTGGGATATTTACCTGATACTGTAGACGAGCTTCTTGTGAACACAGCCGTCCCAAATATTGGGGTGGCTGTCTGTTTTTGATTTTAATTTCCGTAAGCTATAGGACCATAACTGGAAGTGCCATAGGCTGTGTTGCTTTGTTTCTTACGTGTTTCAGGAAACACCATACACTTCTCCAGGGTGGGTGCTGGCAATTTACATCCTGCCAATCAGCATAACAAGGCTCCCTGTTCTCCATATCCTGTCCTACCTTTCTGGATTTTACACTTTTTTCAGATGGCCCTTTTGCCTGGGGGGCAGTGAGACTTCATTGTAGTGCAGATTTCCTTTACAGGCTTGCTTGGTTGGCCAAAAAGGGCGTATGCGTTTTTTCCTGAATATATTCAGGAAAAAACGCATACGCCCTTTTTGGCCAAGTGCATCATTGTCGACGTTCTGCCTCTTTTCCTATGCTTTCAGGGCAATTCCAGTCTACCCCCTGCAATTGTTTTCCTGAAATTCTGCCCCGCATTCAAGTCCCCTTCGCAGGCTTACTTCAGTATATTTTTGGAGGATAGCTGTCATTTATAACTCTGCAGGTATGTGAATTACAGTGCCCCTGAGCTCCTTTCTTCAACTCGCTTTCTTGTGAGCTGGGCACAAAACTGCAGGATTGCTTCAGGCCCTAATCTGTTTCCAACAGGGCATGCTGAGCCTTTGGTTAATTCCTCTTCCTGGTGGGAAATGAGCGTTACATTTGCCCGTGCAGACACCTACAGCTAGTCTCTCATTGGTTCTCCCTATTCCTGTTCATCTTGCACAGAAATTGCAAGCTGTGCCAAACAGGAGGTTAAAGGCACTGACTCTCCAAGCGGGGAGAGTGTTAGTAAAGCATCTGGAATGGTGAACCCGAGGACCAGGATACGAAAACTGAGATGCATTTTAAATCGTTTCCCAATCACACTGTGGACGACACTCTGGGTTTCCCATGCATGTTTTAGCTGAACAAAGAATCCCTTGAACCTGGAGAGTTGGGACCCATGGAATGGGTACCATGCACTATGACTTCAAAGGTTCTGCATTTGCTCACCGAAACTCACCAATGCTATCAGCCTGAAGTGTCCAGCCTTATGTCTCAACCAGCTCTGGGTGTAGATGTGGTCAATCCCGGTTGCATCACATGCCCTGAGTGAATTATTTAAGAATTGCTCTCTATTTCACTATCTTTGTGTTTTGTTTTCGAAATTTTTTTGATAATGGGATTTATCGGATTTTCACTGCTGTGTTTCGGCCACTGTACACACGCTTGATTCTCTTACGGAGACATATATATCCATGGGTTTTAAGATTCTTCCTAGTCAGGTATATTCCTAGGCGTTGAATATGTGGTGTTGGGTCCATTTCGTTGAGCAAAGAGTAGGTCTTGCCTATTACATATTTGGCTTATGGAAAGTTATCTGTGCTAATTTCAGTCTCTGGTTTTATGCAGCACCCCAAGGAACCTTTTCCAAAAGGAAGCACTAGTTGGTTTTCTAAATTTGAGACCCTGTTCTGTTTTGTAATTCAGTTCATGTGTAGTCAAGTTTACATTCCGTGTATTAGTGATATCTTATGATGTTTCTTTTTCTGTGTGACATAGTTCACGTAGAATCACCGTACCTGCATCCACTCACTATGCCGCTACGGGCCTGATGACACAGATTTCATTGCTGAGTGATATTGCATTGTACGTACGTGCCACAACTTCTTTATCCATTTTTTGCTTTCTGGGATATTTACCTGATACTGTAGACGAGCTTCTTGTGAACACAGCCGTCCCAAATATTGGGGTGGCTGTCTGTTTTTGATTTTAATTTCCGTAAGCTATAGGACCATAAGTGGAAGTGCCATAGGCTGTGTTGCTTTGTTTCTTACGTGTTTCAGGAAACACCATACACTTCTCCAGGGTGGGTGCTGGCAATTTACATCCTGCCAATCAGCATAACAAGGCTCCCTGTTCTCCATATCCTGTCCTACCTTTCTGGATTTTACACTTTTTTCAGATGGCCCTTTTGCCCGGGGGGCAGTGAGACTTCATTGTAGTGCAGATTTCCTTTACAGGCTTGCTTGGTTGGCCAAAAAGGGCGTAGGCGTTTTTTCCTGAATATATTCAGGAAAAAACGCCTACGCCCTTTTTGGCCAAGTGCATCATTGTCGACGTTCTGCCTCTTTTCCTAGGCTTTCAGGGCAATTCCAGTCTACCCCCTGCAATCGTTTTCCTGAAATTCTGCCCCGCTTTCAAGTCCCCTTCACAGGCTTACTTCAATATATTTTTGGAGGATAGCTGTCATTTATAACTCTGCAGGTTTGTGAATTACAGTGCCCCTGAGCTCCTTTCTTCAACTCGCTTTCTTGTGAGCTGGGCACAAAACCGCAGGATTGCTTCAGGCCCTAATCTGTTTCCAGCAGGGCACACTGAGCCTTTGGTTAATTCCTCTTCCTGGTGGGCATTGAGCGTTACATTTGCCCGTGCAGACACCTACAGCTAATCTCTCATTGGTTCTCCCTATTCCTCTTCATCTTGCACAGAAATTGCAAGCTGTGCCAAAGAGGAGGTTAAAGGCACTGACTCTCCAAGCGGGGAGAGTGTTAGTAAAGCATCTGGAATGGTGAACCCGAGGACCAGGATACGAAAACTGAGATGCATTTTAAATCGTTTCCCAATCACACGGTGGACGATACTCTGGGTTTCCCATGCATGTTTTAGCTGGAGGAAGAATCCCTTGAACCTGGAGAGTTGGGACCCATGGAATGGTTACCATGCAGTATGACTTCAAAGGGTCTGCATTTGCTCACCGAAACTCACCAATGCTGTCAGCCTGAAGTGTCCAGCCTTATGTCTCAACCAGCTCTGGGTGTAGATGTGGTCAATCCCAGTTGCATCATATGCCCTGAGTGAATTATTTAAGAATTGCTCTCTATTTCACTGTCTTTGTGTTTTGTTTTCGAAATTTATTTTGATAATGGGATTTATCGGATTTTCACTGCTGCGTTTCGGCCGCTGTACACACGCTTGATTCTCTTACGGAGTCATATATATCCATGGGTTTTAAGATTCTTCCTAGTCAGGTATATCCCTAGGCGTTGAATATGTGGTGTTGGGTCCATTTCGTTGAGCAAGAAGTAGGTCTTGTCTATTACATATTTGGCTTATGGAAAGTTATCTGTGATAATTTCAGTCTCTGGTTTTATGCAGCACCCCAAGACACCTTTCCCCATAAGCAAGCACTAGTTGGTTTTCTAAATTTGAGACCCTGTTCTGTTTTGTAATTCAGTTCATGTGTAGTCAAGTTTACATTCCGTGTATTAGTGATATCTTATGATGTTTCTTTTTCTGTGTGACGTAGTTCACGTAGAATCCCCGTACCTGCATCCACTCACTATGCCGCTACGGGCCTGATGACACAGATTTCATTGCTGAGTGATATTGCATTGTACGTACGTGCCACAACTTCTTTATCCATTTTTTGCTTTCTGGGATATTTACCTGATACTATAGACGAGCTTCTTGTGAACACAGCCGTCCCAAATATTGGGGTGGCTGTCTGTTTTTGATTTTAATTTCCGTAAGCTATAGGACCATAAGTGGAAGTGCCATAGGCTGTGTTGCTTTGTTTCTTACGTGTTTCAGGAAACACCATACACTTCTCCCGGGTGGCTGCTGGCAATTTTCATCCTGCCAATCAGCATAACAAGGCTCCCTGTTCTCCATATCCTGTCCTACCTTTCTGGATTTTACACTTTTTTCAGAAGGCCCTTTTGCCCGGGGGGCATTGAGACTTCATTGTAGTGCAGATTTCCTTTACAGGCTTGCTTGGTTGGCCAAAAAGTGCGTATGCGTTTTTTCCTGAATATATATTTTTCCTGAATATATTCAGGAAAAAACGCATACGCCCTTTTTGGCCAAGTGCATCATTGTCGACGTTCTGCCTCTTTTCCTATGCTTTCAGGGCAATTACAGTCTAACCCCTGCAATCGTTTTCCTGAAATTCTGCCCCGCTTTCAAGTCCCCTTCGCAGGCTTACTTCAATATATTTTTGGAGGATAGCTGTCATTTATAACTCTGCAGGTTTGTGAATTACAGTGCCCCTGAGCTCCTTTCTTCAACTCGCTTTCTTGTGAGCTGGGCACAAAACTGCAGGATTGCTTCAGGCCCTAATCTGTTTCCGACAGGGCATGCTGAGCCTTTGGTTAATTCCTCTTCCTGGTGGGAAATGACCGTTACATTTGCCCGTGCAGACACCTACAGCTAGTCTCTCATTGGTTCTCCCTATTCCTGTTCATCTTGCACAGAAATTGCAAGCTGTGCCAAACAGGAGGTTAAAGGCACTGACTCTCCAAGTGGGGAGAGTGTTAGTAAAGCATCTGGAATGGTGAACCCGAGGACCAGGATACGAAAACTGAGATGCATTTTAAATCGTTTCCCAATCACACTGTGGACGACACTCTGGGTTTCCCATGCATGTTTTAGCAGAAGGAAGATTCCCTTGAACCTGGAGAGTTGGGACCCATGGAATGGGTACCATGCACTATGATTTCAAAGGGTCTGCATTTGCTCACCGAAACTCACCAATGCTATCAGCCTGAAGTGTCCAGCCTTATGTCTCAACCAGCTCTGGGTGTAGATGTGGTCAATCCCGGTTGCATCACATGCCCTGAGTGAATTATTTAAGAATTGCTCTCTATTTCACTATCTTTGTGTTTTGTTTTCGAAATTTTTTTGATAATGGGATTTATCGGATTTTCACTGCTGCGCTTTGGCCGCTGTACACACGCTTGATTCTCTTACGGAGACATATATATCCATGGTTTTTAAGATTCTTCCTAGTCAGGTATATTCCTAGGCGTTGAATATGTGGTGTTGGGTCCATTTCGTTGAGCAAGGAGTAGGTCTTGTCTATTACATATTTGGCTTATGGAAAGTTATCTGTGCTAATTTCAGTCTCTGGTTTTATGCAGCACCCCAAGGAACCTTTTCCAAAAGGAAGAACTAGTTGGTTTTCTAAATTTGAGAGCCTGTTCTGTTTTGTAATTCAGTTCATGTGTAGTCAAGTTTACATTCCGTGTATTAGTGATATCTTATGATGTTTCTTTTTCTGTGTGACGTAGTTCACGTAGAATCACCGTACCTGCATCCACTCACTATGCCGCTACGGGCCTGATGACCCAGATTTCATTGCTGAGTGATATTGCATTGTACGTACTTGCCACAACTTTTTTATCCATTTTTCGCTTTCTGGGATATTTACCTGATACTGTAGACGAGCTTCTTGTGAACACAGCCGTCCCAAATATTGGGGTGGCTGTCTGTTTTTGATTTTAATTTCCGTAAGCTATAGGACCATAAGTGGAAGTGCCATAGGCTGTGTTGCTTTGTTTCTTATGTGTTTCAGGAAACACCATACACTTCTCCAGGGTGGCTGCTGGCAATTTACATCCTGCAAATCAGCATAACAAGGCTCCCTGTTCTCCATATCCTGTCCTACCTTTCTGGGTTTTACACTTTTTTCAGATGGCCCTTTTGCCAGGGGGGCAGTGAGACTTCATTGTAGTGCAGATTTCCTTTACAGGCTTGCTTGGTTGGCCAAAAAGGGCGTAGGCGTTTTTTCCTGAATATATTCAGGAAAAAACGCGTACGACCTTTTTGGCCTAGTGCATCATTGTCGACGTTGTGCCTCTTTTCTTATGCTTTCAGGACAATTCCAGTCTACCCCCTGCAATCGTTTTCCTGAAATTCTGCCCCGCTTTCAAGTCCCCTTCGCAGGCTTACTTCAATATATTTTTGGAGGATAGCTGTCATTTATAACTCTGCAGGTTTGTGAATTACAGTGCCCCTGAGCTCCTTTCTTCAACTCGCTTTCTTGTGAGCTGGGCACAAAACCGCAGGATTGCTTCAGGCCCTAATCTGTTTCCAGCAGGGCACACTGAGCCTTTGGTTAATTCCTCTTCCTGGTGGGCATTGAGCGTTACATTTGCCCGTGCAGACACCTACAGCTAATCTCTCATTGGTTCTCCCTATTCCTCTTCATCTTGCACAGAAATTGCAAGCTGTGCCAAAGAGGAGGTTAAAGGCACTGAATCTCCAAGCGGGGGAGTGTTAGTAAAGCATCTGGAATGGTGAACCCGAGGACCAGGATACGAAAACTGAGATGCATTATAAATCGTTTCCCAATCACACGGTGGACGATACTCTGGTTTCCCATGCATGTTTTAGCTGGAGGAAGAATCCCTTGAACCTGGAGAGTTGGGACCCATGGAATGGGTACCATGCAGTATGACTTCAAAGGGTCTGCATTTGCTCACCGAAACTCACCAATGCTATCAGCCTGAAGTGTCCAGCCTTATGTCTCAACCAGCTCTGGGTGTAGATGTGGTCAATCCCTGTTGCATCACATGCCCTGAGTGAATTATTTAAGAATTGCTCTCTATTTCACTGTCTTTGTGTTTTGTTTTCGAAATTTATTTTGATAATGGGATTTATCGGATTTTCACTGCTGCGTTTCGGCCGCTGTACACACGCTTGATTCTCTTACGGAGACATATATATCCATGGGTTTTAAGATTCTTCCTAGTCAGGTATATTCCTAGGCGTTGAATATGTGGTGTTGGGTCCATTTCGTTGAGCAAGGAGTAGGTCTTGTCTATTACGTATTTGGCTTATGGAAAGTTATCTGTGCTAATTTCAGTCTCTGGTTTTATGCAGCACCCCAAGGCACCTTTCCCCATAAGCAAGAAGTAGTTGGTTTTCTAAATTTGAGACCCAGTTCTGTTTTGTAATTCAGTTCATGTGTAGTCAAGTTTACATTCCGTGTATTAGTGATATCTTATGATGTTTCTTTTTCTGTGTGACGTAGTTCACGTAGAATCA